>NC_069503.1:140898448-140958448 GCF_027579735.1 Bombina bombina | reverse complement strand
ATATATATAAATATATATGTGTATATATATATATATATATATATATATATATATATATATACAGTATCTCACAAAAGTGAGTACACCACTCATATTTTTGTAAATATTTTATTATATCTTTTCATGTGACAACACTGAAGAAATGACACTTTGCTACAATGTAAAGTAGTGAGTGTACAGCCTGTAAAACAGTGTCAATTTGCTGTCCCCTCAAAATAACTCAACACACAGCCATTAATGTCTAAACCGTTGGCAACAAATGTCCAAATTGGGCACAATTAGCTATTCTCCCTCCCAGGTGTCATGTGACTCATTAGTGTTAAAAGGTCTCAGGTGTTAATGGGGAGCAGATGTATTAAATTTGGTGTTATCACTCTCACACTCTCTCATACTGGTCACTGGAAGTTCAACATTGCACCTCATGACAAAGAACTCTCTGATGATCTGAAAAAAAAAATTATTGCTCTACATAAAGATGGCCTAGGCTATAAGAAGATTGCCAAGACCCTGAAACTGAGCTTCAACACAGTGGGCAAATCTATACAGCAGTTTCACAGGAGAGGTTCCCCTCAGAACAGGCCTCGCCATGGTCGACCGAAGAAGTTGAGTGCAAGTGCTTAGCGTCATATCCAGAGGTTGCCTTTGGGAAATAGACGTATGAGTGCTGCCAGCATTGCTGCAGAGGTTGAAGTGGTGGGGGGTCAGCCTGTCAGTGCTCAGACCATACCCGCACACTGCATCAAATTTGTCTGCATGGCTGTTGTCCCAGAAGGAAGCCTCTTCTAAAGACAATGCACAAGAAAGCCTGTAAACAGTTTGCTGAAGACAAGCAGACTAAGGACATGGTTTACTGGAACCATGTCCTGTGGTCCGATGAGACCAAGATAAACTTTTTGGTTCAGATGGTGTCAAGCGTGTGTGGCGGCAACCAGGTGAGGAGTACGCATGAGTGCTGCCGGGTCAGTGGAACTACAGTTAATCGAGGGAACCTTCAATGCCAACATGTACTGTGACATACTAAAGCAGAGTATGATCCCCTCCCTTCAGAGACTGGGCCACAGGGTAGTATTCCAACATAACAACCCCAAACATACCCCAAAGACGACCACTGCCTTGCTAAAGAAGCTGAGGGTAAAGGTGATGGACTGGCCAAGCATGTCTCCAGACCTAAACCCTATTGAGCATCTGTGGGGCATCCTCAAATGGAAGGTGTGGGAGCGCAAGGTCTCTAACATCCACCAGCTCCGTGATGTCCTCATGGAGGAGTGGAAAAAGACTCCAGTGGCAACCTGTGGAGCTCTGGTGAACTCCATGCCCTAGAGGGTTAAGGCAGTGCTGGAAAATAATGGTGGCTACACAAAATATTGACACTTTGGGCCCAATTTGGACATTTCCACTTAGGGGTGTACTCACTTTTGTTGCCAATAGTTTAGACATTAATGGCTGTGTGTTGAGTTGTTTTGAGAGGACAGAAAATGTACACTGCTATAAAGGCTGTACACTCAATACTTGTAGCAAAGTGTCATTTCTTCAGTGTTGTTACATTAAAAGATATAATAAAATATTTTTAAAAATGATACTGTGTATATACTGTATATATATATAAACACACAGAGAAAGTCCAGCACTCACTTACAAGCTCTCAGCTAAGATTAAAAGCAAATATGGAAGGGTTAGTTACCAAATGGGACAAGCCCAGGTACCACAGTCAAGGTCCCTTCCAAAAATCTGGGACCCTAAAAACAACCACACAATGCAAGCTCTCAATCCAACAAACTGGGAACAAGTGAAGGGTGCACAAGCTGTGCTGTACCCAGAGTCACAGGCAGTAAACCACTGCCTGTGACTCTGGGGACAGCACAGCTTCCTGTGAATGCCAGTGAGCACCCAGGGCTGAGCATATTGCATGGTCATGGGATGTGTACCCAGCCCGGTCTGAGAGTGTAGTACCCTTCCGTGTTTTGTATATTTCTGGGGTGATTACATAAGCCTGTGCACCCTTCACTTGTTCCCAGTTTTTTGGATTTTTTTTGGAGTTTTAAAGAATATGGGCTCAGCGGATCCAAGTTTGCGCATGGAGCTGATCCTAAAATTCCAAGAACAGAAGGCTGCTAGGGAAGCAGCTGAGCGCTAGGCTGAGAGAGAGAGAGTGAGAGAGAAGCAGCTGAGTGCCAGGCTGAGAGAGCAAGAGATGCAGCTGAGCTCTAGGCTGAGAAAGACCGAGAAGCAGCTGAGCACCAGGCTAAGAGAGAGGCTCTGGCTGCAGAGAGACAGGCTGCTGAATTATAGGCTGAGATAGAGTATCAGTTACAGCTTGCACGGTTGGAGAGAGAAACTGTCTCACCTGCTGTTAGTGAACCTAGAGACTCCTCTGTAGCCAGAGTGCGGCACAGAATTTCCCTAACCTGGAGAAAGATGGAGACTTGGATGTAGGTCATCAGTGAATGGGAGGAAAGCCTTTGTTAAGGGGGCATCCACCTGTAAGGGAGCTGCTGCACAACCCCCCTTCATGAATCCTGCTGTGCCTTTGTTTAATGTGTCTGTTCCCTCTGGGAGGGGCGAGTGCTGCACGTGGGCAGTGGGATACCCACAGTTGGTTGTTTTGCTTGCAACAAAGTGGGCCACATCAACTCCACTTGCCCAGGGAAGATTAAAGTGGTGCAATCAGCTGGAGGGAGTAATCCCTCAGAAGTACCAGCATCTGTGTTGTTTGTTACATGGCAGAGGAAAGCAACAATGAGAACTTACAACCTATGACTGTTGACGATAAGGTAACATTGGGGCTTTGGGACACAGTTGCAGCAGTGACTCTTGTGCGTCCAAGGCTGGTGAGCTCTAAGGACTTTATTCCTGGCAGGACTGTAGCAGTTAAGGGGATTTGGAGAATGCAACTTGTAGTGCCTATGGCACATGTATACCTTGATTTGAGAGATGGGCGAGGTTTAAGGAATGTGGGGTTATCTTAAAATATTCCGAATGATGTTTTACTGGGTACTGATCTGGGCAGGTTGTTATCTTTGCATGTGCCTGACAATGATATATGTGACCTAGTGATGTTAAATATGGACCCTGATGTGCAAAGGGCTGAGTGTAAAAAAGCTCAGAGACATGCTAACCAGGAGGGAGGACAGAGTGCATATGTGCAAAGTGCTGTGCCTTAACTGGGGGTGTCTGTGCTGAGATATAAAACTGCAAAAGGAGAGACTGACTGGGGAGAAAGATGGATAGATGGTGTGGGTCTGTCTGTGCTTAAACCAGTAGGACCTGGAGAACCAAATGTAACTGTACAGTGTGAGGCTGACTGTGAAGAAAGGCAGGTGTCTATGGCTAACCAGTAGTATCTGTGGAACAGAGTTTAACTGTAGAGGGAGAAACTGGTTTTGAGACGATGCAGATGGGTGCTGTGTGTCTGTCAGTGTTAGAAAAGAGTGAACATATAAGTGGAGAGACTGACTGGATGACTGGGCCGCTAGATAATGTGTGTCAGTCTGTGTCAGAACAAGGTGAGTCCCCTGTGGAAAGAAAGAGACAGACTATATGGGATGAGTGGCAAAAGGAAGATATGCACTTGTCTGTACTAGAGTCAGAAGGATCACAGTACCAGAGTCAGAAGGATCCCAAATTCTGTGTGAGGATGTGAAGTGGCAGGCTGACTGTGAGAGGGGGCAGATGGAAATTGAAGACCAATCTGTGCCAAAAGCAGCAGTGCCCCATAATCCAAAGTGTGGGGGAGGAGGGTACAGGATACTCCTTGAGGGACCCCCAGAGTAAGAGTGAAAGATTGTGGGTGACAAAGACCCCAGTAACCTCAGCTGTGACCTATAAGCAGACTGCACAGACTATGGGACAGAGACTGACACAGACTGCAGATACAAGGGGGAGGAGTACATTTAAGTTTATTTACACAGCCTCACAGTGCCATTCAGCAGATACACTGATAGGTTTGCAGAGTCAGAGTCCCCAGCAGGCTCAGCAGATAGGCCCCACAGTGGAGAAAAGGGTGACATTTAGGCAACCCCTACCAACCATAAAAAAGTACAGGAGTACAGGCATTCTACTCAGGTGGAGGGGCAAGATCCCTGGGTAGTTAATCAAAAGCTGACAACACACAATATGTTCAGAGGGTTTCCCAAGAAACTATGCATTACAGACACCCCTTTTACAGGGTATGATGTATGTTTCAGGGACAAGATGCAAGCCTTATTGGGGGAGGTACCTGAAAAACTCAGCGCTGCCAATGCCATAGTCATAAAAGAACAGTTGCAGGATTCTACTGCCAGAGAGGGAGTGTATGACTGGGGCAAAATGTTCTGGTACTAACACCCATGAGGCAGAATAAGCTACAGGCTGCATGGGAGGGTCCCTGCAATATATTAAATCAGCTGGGTAGAGCAAATTGTGTGTCATTTTTAAAAGGAGGGAAATCACATCAAGAGAAAGCTCCCTTTAATACGCAGCTAGAGTGGCTTGTGGCCACCTCCCTTTGCGTCTCTAATTTGGGGGGGGTGTCATGAATACCTGATTGAGATGCTAAGGGGTTAATTTTCTTTAGCTTGTGGTTAGCTGACGAGTAGGGTGTTACAAAGCGATCCATCTGTAATCTGGCCCTTGAATGGCATCACTAAAATGTTGTACAATTTGAAAGTCAAAATGCAGACAGTTGTAAGTTATGTCTGTCATGAATACCTCATGATTGAGATGCTAAGGAGTTAATTTTCTTTAGCCTGTGTGCAAAAAACATTTGTTTTGTTTTTTGTGCCGAAGAAATGTGCTGAGTGTGTTTCCCTTTGAAAAGCCAGAAACCCCCTAATAAATAGTTTCTAAGTTCCACTTCACCAAATGTTATTGTGATGCATTGATGCATCAAGACAAATAAGTGTCAGCTCAAGAGACAATAAGCAGTGCACTCTCCCCAGAGCAGATAAGGTCAATAAGAGGACAGTAGTACAATTTGAGACATGCTTTTTTTTATACATGTTATGACACTAGATGAGGGAAATATTACAACCATGTCATATTTGGTACCAAACTAATTCTCATGATGTCATTGGGAAATTGCTTACATAGGTGTTTGCGCTGAATATGCCTATCAGAAGTTATGAGGTGTTCTATAATTTCAGGCAAAGACTCAAAACTTTATGACCCATCATAAAAGAAAAGGGGGATCTTTCCCTAGCCCCTTTGCAAGAAGGTTGGGTCACGCAACTTGATATCATGGGAACAAGTATAAATATTTTTGGCTAGATTACGAGTCTTGCGTTATGAGTAAAAAAGCAGCGTATTACGAGTCTTGCAGATTTAGGGGCACGGCACACTTTTTTGGCCTTACAGCAAATCAACTTACACAAATTGCATATAGTCTTTTTTCTATGGGACTTCCATGGCTCCGGTATTACAAGCTTGTCCTGGGAGGCCAAAAAGTGAGCGGTACACCCTATCCCGTCAAGATTCCTACCACATTTTAAAGTCAGTAGTTATGAGTTTTACAACGCTGTAGCATAAAACTCATAACTAAAGTGCTAAAAAGTACACTAACACCCATAAACTACCTATTAACCTCTAAACTGAGGCCCTCCCGCATCGCAAAACACTATAATAAAAATAATAACCCCTAATCTACAGCTCCGGACATCGCCGCCACTAGAATAAATATATTAACCCCTAAACCGCCGTACTCCCGCCTCGCAAACACTAGTTAAATAATATTAACCCCTAATCTGCTGTCCCTAACATCGCCGCAACCTACCTACATTTATTAACCTCTAATCTGCCGCCCCAACGTCGCTGCCACTATATTATAGTTATTAGATGGAATCTTGGATGACGTCACTTAAAGGTACCTTCATTCGTCGGGTAGTCGTCGTTGGAAGAGGATGCTCCGCGCCGGATGTCTTGAAGATAGACCCGCTCCGCGCCGGATGGATGAAGATAGAAGATGCCGTCTGGATGAAGACTTCTGCCCCTCTGGCGGACCACTTCTCCCGGCTTGGATGAAGACTTCTTCCGGCTTTGTTGAGGACTTCTCCCGGCTTCGTTGAGGATGGATGTCGGATCTTCAAAACTGTAAGTGGATCTTCAGGGGTTAGTGTTAGGATTTTTTAAGGGTGTATTGGGTGGGTTTTATTTTTAGGTTAGAGCTAAATGCTCTTTTAAGGGCAATACCCATCCAAATGCCCTTTTCAGGGCAATGGGGAGCTTAGGTTTTTTTAGTTAGGTTTTTATTTGGGGGGTTGGTTGTGTGGGTGGTGGGTTTTACTGTTGGGGTGGTTGTTTGTATTTTTTTTTTACAGGTAAAAAACTGATTTCTTTGGGGCAATGCCCCACAAAAGGCACTTTTAAGGGCTATTGGTAGTTTAGTTTAGGCTAGGTTTTTTTTTATTTTGGGTGGACTTTTTTTTATTTTGATAGGGCTATTAGATTAGGTGAAATTAGTTTTAATATCTTGTAATTTGTTTTTTATTTTCTGTAATTTAGTGTTTGTTTTTTTGTAATTTAGCTAATTGTATTTAATTTATTTAATTGTATTTAATTTAGGGAATTTATTTAATTGTAGGGTTGGGTTAGGTGTTAGTGTAAGACAGATTAGGTTTTATTTTACACGTCAATTTGTATTTATTTTAGTTAATAACTATTTATTAACTATTCTACCTAGTTAAAATAAATACAAACTTGCCTGTAAAATAAAAATAAACCCTAAGCTAGCTACAATGTAACTATTAGTTATATTGTAGCTAGCTTAGGGTTTATTTTATAGGTAAGTATTTAGTTTTAAATAGGAATAATGTAGGTAATAATTGTAGGTTTTATTTATATTTATTTGAATTAAATTTAAGTTAGGGGGTGTTATGGTTAGGGTTAGACTTAGGTTTAGGGGTTAATAAATATAATATAGTGGCGGCGACGTTGGGGGTGGCAGATTAAGTGTTAATAAATGTAGGTAGGTGGCGGCGATGTTAGGGACAGCAGATTATTAATAATATTTAACTAATGTTTGTGAGGCTATATGTTTATTATAGTGGCGGCGACGTTGGGGGCGGCAGATTAGGGGTTAATAAATGTAGGTAGGTTGCGGCAACATTGGGGGTAGTGATGTTGTGAACTTAAAAATTTCGGTTCGCAAACAGCGGACTCGAACTTCCGCGACTGTTCGCGAACCGGCGAACCGCGCAAACCTCCATTGACTTCAATAGGCAGGCAAACTTTAAAACCCACAAGGACTCTTTCTGGCCACAATAGTGATGGAAAAGTTGTTTCAAGGGTACTAACACCTGGACTGTGGCATGCTGGAGGGGGATCCATGGCAAAACTCCCATGGAAAATTACATATTTGATGCAGAGTCTGCTTTTAACCCATAAAGTGCCTAAATCATCTAACATTAATAAATTGTTTGCAATAACGTGCTTTAAAACATCAGGTATGATGTTGTATCGATCAGGTAGTGTAAGGGTTACGCCCGCTTCACAGTGACAGACCAAACTCCAAGTGTAACGCACCGCAAACAACCGCAAACAGTCCATTTGCACAACCACGAGATAGATAGATTTGATAGATAGATACATAGATTACATAGCTCAATAGATGAAATATACATATGATCGATACAAATTACATAGATCAATAGATGCAATATACATTTGATAGATACGAATTACATCGATCAATAGATGCAATATCCATTTGATAGATAAGAATTTTATAGATCAAAAGATGCAATATACATTTGATAGATACCAATTACATAGATCAAAAGATGCAATATACATTTTATAGATATGAATTACATCGATAAATAGATGCAATATATATTTGATAGATACGATTGATAGTTAGATAGATTTGATAGATAAATAGATAGATTTGAAAGATATATAATTTCCCTGACAGAGTATAACAATAAGACATGCGGTCTGGGACCCGTGGAGTGTTAAGTAGTACTATTCTTAGCAGTTTACTACTACCTGTTACTTCCCCTATCGGGGGAGGTCTATATGGCCTGCATTTTTGGAACAGGGAGATGGAAGAAGATGATTGGTCTGTCCTCCTAATTCAAATTTGGCCTAAACACAAGTGGCTGTCTCAAAACAATCCGGCCACGAGATAGATAGATTTGATAGATAGATATACATAGATTGATAGTTAGATAGAATCAATAGAAGATAAATAGATAGATTTGATAGATATATAATTACCCTGAAAAAGTATCATAATAAAACATGCGGTCTGGGACCCATGGTAACTAGGTTGTGTTAAGTAGTACTATTGTTAGCACTTTAATCCCTGTTACTCCCCCTATCGGGGGAGGTCTATATGGCCTGCATGATTACCCTGACAAAGTATAACAAAAAGACACGCGGTCTGTGACCCATGGTAACTAGGTTGTGTTAAGTAGTACTTAGTACTTTTCTTAGCAGTTTAATCCCTCTTACTCCTCCTATCGGGGGAGGTCTATATAGCCTGCATGATTACCCTGAGAAAGTATAACAACAAAACATGCGGTCTGTGACCCATGGTAACTAGGTTGTGTTAAGTAGTACTATTCTTAGCACTTTCACCCCTGTTACTCCTCCTATCGGGGGAGGTCTATATGGCCTGCCTGATTACCCTCACCAAACATAACAACAAGACATGCGGTCTGGGACCCATGTTAACTAGGTTGTGTTAAGTTGTACTATTCTTAGCACTTTAATCCCTTTTACTCCCCCTATCGGGGGAAGTCTATACGGCCTGCCTGATTACCCTCACCAAATATAAACACAAGACATGCAGTCTGGGACCCATGGTAACTAGGTAGTGTTAAGTAGTACTGTTCTTATTAGTTTAATACCTGTTACAACCCTTAATGGTGGGAGGTCTATATGGCCTGCATGATTAGCCGGACGAAATAAAACAACAAGACATGCGGTCTTGGACTGGGACCCATGGCTAACTAGGTTGTATAAAGTAGTACTATTCTTAGCACTTTCATCCCTGTTACTCCCACCTCTCAGGGGGAGGTCTACATGGCCATCATGATTAGCCTAACAAAGTAAAAACATAAAACCTGCGCTCTTGGAATCATGTTAACTAGGTTTATTTCAGTAGTACTGTTCTTATTAGTTTAATACCTGTTACAACCCCTAATGGTGGGAGGTCTATGTGGCCTGCATTATTAGCCGTACCAAATAAAACAACAAGACATGCGGTCTTGGACTGGGACCCATGGCTAACTAGGTTGTGTAAAGTAGTACTATTCTTAGCACTTTCATCCCTGTTACTTCCAGACCTCTCGGTGGAGTTATATATTGCCATCATGATTAGCCTAACAAAGTGCAACAATCAAACCTGCGCTCTTGGAACGATGGTAACTAGGTTTATTTCAGTAGTACTGTTCTTATTAGTTTAATACCTGTTACAACCCCTAATGGTGGGAGGTCTATATGGCCTGCATGATTAGCCGGACCAAATAAAACAACAAGACATGCAGTCTTGGACTGGGACCCATGGCTAACTAGGTTGTGTAAAGTAGTACTATTCTTAGCACTTTAATCCCTGTTACTCCCCCATATTGGGGGAGGTCTATATGGCCTGCATGATTACCCTCACCAAAATATAACAACAAGACGTGCGGTCAGGGAACCATGGTAAGGTTACTTCCTTTTGCACAATCAAGTATACCAGTTGCAGACAGAGGTTCTGATCCTGCATTATGGCTGCACCTCTCCCTAAAAGAGGGATCTGTTACAGAGTCTGGGCCTGTATGCCAAGAGCTGGCCTGCCTAAAAGGAGCAGCAAGGCAGTACAGGTTGTTCTCCTTCAGCCGTTTTATACGATGGCCCACGACCCTCAACAGAAACAACAGCAGGAAACACCACCTATGCCATCCTTTTGAACAATAGAGTACAGGTATGGCATCGTTTTTAGGAACCCGGAGATAATTTTTAGGAACCGGGAAATTTAAAAAGAAATATGATTGGACACCCAGTACACTTCATTCTCCTTCAGCCTTGTTATACGAGGGTCCCGGGCCCTCAACAGAAACAACAGCAGGAGACACCACATATGCCATCCTTTTGAACAATCCAGTACAGGTATGGGATCCATTTTAGGAACCCGGAAATAATTTTTAGGAACCAGGAGATGGAAAAAGATGCTTGGACAACCAGTACACTTCGTTCTCCTTCAGCCTTTATATACGAGGGTCCAGGACCCTCAACAGAAACAACAGCAGGAAACACCACATATGCCATCCTTTTGAACAATCCAGTACAGGTATGGCATCCATTTTAGGAACCCGGAAATAATTTTTAGGAACCGGGAGATGGAAAAAGATGCTTGGACAACCAGTACACTTCGTTCTCCTTCAGCCTTTTTATAAGAGGATCCCGGACCCTCAACAGAAACAATAGCAGGAAAGAGCACATATGCCATCCTTTTGAACAATAGAGTACAGGTATGGCATTGATTTTAGAAACCCGGAGATAATTTTTAGGAACCGGGAAATTGAAAAAAAAAAACTGATTGGACAGCCAGTACACTTCGTTCTCCTTCAGCCTTTTTATAAGAGGGTCCAGGACCCTCAACAGAAACAACAGCAGGAAACACCACATATGCCATCCTTTTGAACAATAGAGTACACTTATGGCATTGATTATAGAAACCCGGAGATAATTTTTAGGAACCGGGAAATTGAAAAAAAAAAAAGATTGGACAGCAAGTACACTTCGTTCTCCTTCAGCCTTTTTATAAGAGAGTCCCGGACCCTCAACACAAACAACAGCAGGAAAGAGGACATATGCCATCCTTTTGAACAATAGAGTACAGGTATGGCATTGATTTTTGAAACCCAGAGATAATTTTTAGGAACCTGGAAATTGAACAAAAAAAAATGATTGGACACCCAGTACACGTCGTTCTCCTTCAGCCTTTTTATAAGAGGGTCCAGGACCCTCAACAGAAACAACAACAGGAAACACCACATATGCCATCCTTTTGAACAATAGAGTACAGGTATGGCATTGATTTTAGAAACCCGGAGATAATTTTTAGGAACCGGGAAATTGAAAAAAAAAATGATTGGACACCCAGTACACTTCTTTCTCTTTCAGCCTTTTTAGACGAGGGTCCAGGACCCTCAACAGAAACAACAGCAGGAAAGAGCACATATGCCATCCTTTTGAACAATAGAGTACAGGTATGGCATTGATTTTAGAAACCCAGAGATAATTTTTAGGAACCGGGAAATTGAAAAAAAAAAATGATTGGACACCCAGTACACTTCATTCTCCTTCAGCCTTTTTATAAGAGGGTCCAGGACCCTCAACAGAAACAACAGCAGGAAACACCACATATGCCATCCTTTTGCACAATAGATTACAGATATGGCATTGATTTTAGGAACCCGTAGATAATTTTTAGGAACCGGAAATTGAACAAAAAACCATGCTTGGACACCCAGTACAGTACAGGTCGTCCTCCTTCAGCCTTTTTATAAGAGGGTCCAGGACCCTTAACAGAAACAACAGCAGGAAACTACACATATGCCATCCTTTTGCACTATAGAGTATAGGTAAGGCATTGATTTTAGAAACCCGGAGATAATTTTTAGGAACCGGGAGATGGAAAAAGATGCTTGGACAACCAGTACACTTTGTTCTCCTTCAGCCTTTTTATACGATGGCCCACGACCCTCAACAGGCACAACAGCATGAAACACCACATATGCCATCCTTTTGCATAATAGAGTACAGGTATGGCATTGATTTGAGGAACCCAGAGATAATTTAGAGGAACCGGGAATATAGAACAAAAAACGTGCTTGGACACCCAGTACAGGTCATTCTCCTTCAGCCTTTGTATACGAAGGCTCATGACCCTCAACAGGCACAACAGCATGAAACACAACATATGCCATCCTTTTGCACAATTGAGTACAGGTATGGTATTGATTTGAGGAACCCGGAGATAATTTAGAGGAACCGGGAATATTGAAAAAAAACGTGCTTGGACACCCAGTACAGGTCGTTCTCCATCAGCCTTTTTATACGATGGCTCACGACCCTCAACAGGCACAACAGCATGAAACACCACATATGCCATCCTTTTGCACAATCGAGTACAGGTATGGCATTGATTTGAGGAACCCGGAGATAATTTAGAGGAACCGGGAATATTGAACAAAAAATGTGCTTGGACACCCAGTACAGGTCGTTCTCCTTCAGCCTTTTTATACAATGGCTCATGACCCTCAACAGGCACAACAGCATGAAACACCTCATATGCCATCCTTTTGCACAATCGAGCACAGGTATGGCATTGATTTGAGGAACCCGGAGATAATTTAGAGGAACCGGGAATATTGAACAAAAAATGTGCTTGGACACCCAGTACAGGTCGTTCTCCTTCAGCCTTTTTATACGATGGCTCACGACCCTCAACAGGCACAACAGCATAAAACACCACATATGCCATCCTTTTGAACAATAGAGTACAGGTATGGCATCGATGGAACCCGGAGATAATTTTTTGGAACCGTGAGATGGAAAAAGATGCTTGGTCGGTCCTCCTACTTCAAATTTTTGACACTGCGCATGCAATCTACTGTGCCACCAGATATGAGTGGTGTGTTAATGAGTACTATTCTTAACAGTTTAATCACTGTTATGTGCCTTTTTTTTTCCTTTGAGTTTTGTAGCCACAGTGCAGCAGCAGAGGACAGAAAAATTAGGCATGTACAAATGCCTTAAAAATTCGGTATTGTTGCAGCCGCTGCTGTAGTAGCGCCCAGAAAAATTGAGGTTTGTAAAACAGTTAGAAAGTGCCCTAAAACCTTGCGGCTTGAACACTAGTTGTTGGCGGATAAGTCACGCAAGTCATCCTGCATTCTAAGAAAAAATACGCCAGCGTGTGTACCATTTGTAGCCCAAGGCAGCTCATCTCATCATCAGGCCTTTTTTACTCAAATGTATCGCCCAATGTCAGTCCCTTCGGGATCCATCCCTCATTCATTTTAATAAAGGTGAGATAATCAAGACTTTTTTGACCTAGGCGACTTCTCTTCTCAGAGACAAAACCTCCTGCTGCACTGAAGGTCCTTTCTGACAGGACACTTGAAGCGGGGCAGGCCAGTTCAATTGCAAATTGGGATAGCTTAGGCCACAGGTCAAGACTGCACACCCAGTAGTCAAGGGGTCCATCCCTCCTCAGAGTGTCAAGATCCGCAGTTAATGCTAGGTAGTCTGCTACCTGTCGGTTGAGTCTTTCTCTGAGGCTGGATCCCGAAAGGCTCTGGCGATGCATAGGAGTTAAAAAGGCCCGCATGTCCTCCATCAACAACACGTCAGGAAAGCGTCCTGTCCTTGCCGCCGTGGTCGTGGGAGGAGGAGGAGGATTACTTTCATCACTTCCCCTGTTAGATTCCCGTGGTGCTGTGACATCACCCTTATACGCTGTGTAAAGCATAGTTTTAAATTTATTTTGAAATGCTCCATCCTTTCTGACTTGCGGTAATTTGGTAACATTTCAGGCACTTTATGCTTATACCGGGGGTCTAGTAGTGTGGACACCCAGTACAGGTCGTTCTCCTTCAGCTTTTTTATACGAGGGTCCCTCAACAGGCACGACAGCATGAAAGACCCCATTTGCACAAGGTTGGATGCAGAGCTAATCATGTCCCGTTCCTCGTCCTCACTGATGTCACTGAGGGTATCTTCTTCCCCCATCCACGTACAACACCACGGGTACCAGATAGGTGACAACAACGAGCACCTTGGAATGCCTGTTGTTCTTGGTCTTCCTCCTCCTCCTCCTCAAAGCCATATTCCTCCTCTGACTCCTCTTCCTCACAATCCTCTTCCTGCGTTGCCGCAGGTCCAGCAAGCGATACTGATAAGGCTGTTTCTGGTGGTGATGGAGACCACAACTCTTCCTCTTCACGCTCATCTACGGCCTGATCCAGCACTCTTCACAGGGCACGCTCCAGGAAGAAAACAAATGGTATGATGTCGCTGATGGTGCCTTCTGTGCGACTGACAAGGTTTGTCACCTCCTTAAAAGGACGCATGAGCCTACAGGCATTGCCCATGAGCGTCCAGTAATTTGGCAAAAAAATCCCCAGCTCCCCAGAGGCTGTCCTAGCACCCCGGTCATACAAATACTCATTAACAGCTTTTTCTTGTTGGAGCAGGTGGTCGAACATTAGGAGTGTTGAATTCCACCATGTCGGGCTCTCGCAAATCAAGCGCCTCACTGGCAGGTTGTTTCGACACTGGATATCAGACAAGTGCACCATGGCCATGTAGGAACGCCTGAAATGGCCACACACCTTCCTAGCCTGCTTCAGGACATCCTTTAAGCCTGGGTACTTATGCACAAAGCGTTGTACAATCAGATTACACACATGTGCAATGAACGGCACATGTGTCAACTTGACCAATTTCAATGCCGCCACCAAATTACTTCCATTGTCAGAAACAACCTTGCCAATCTCCAGTTGGTGCGGAGTCAGCCACTGATCCACCTGTGCGTTCAGGGTGGACAGGAGTGCTGGTGCGGTGTGACTCTTAGCTTTCAGGCAAGTCAACCCCAAGACGGCGTGACACTGCCTTATCCGGGATGTTGAATAGTACCTGGGGAGCTGGGGGGTGCCATTGATGTGGAGCAAGACGCAGAAGCAGAAGAGGACTCAACCAAGGAAGAGGTTATGGAAGAGGATGGAGGAGGAGGAGTAGAGGAGGTAGCAGCAGGCCTGCCTGCAAGTCGTGGCGGTGTCACCAACTCCTCTGCAGAGCCACGCATTCCATGCTTGTCAGACGTCAGCAGGTTTACCCAATGCACAGTGTAGGTGATATACCTGCCCTGACCATGCTTTGCAGACCAGCTATCAGTGGTCATATGGACCCTTGCCCCAACGCTGTCTGCCAGACATGCCATTACTTCCTTTCGCACAATAGAGTACAGGTTTGGGATTGCCTTTTGTGAAAAGAAATTTCTGCCAGGTACCTTCCACTTCGGTGTCCCAATAGATAGAAATTTTTTGAAAGCATCAGATTCCACCAGCTTGTATGGTAAAAGCTGGCGGGCTAAGAGTTCAGACAAGCCAGCTGTCAGACGCCGGGCAAGGGGGTGACTTTGAGAAATTGGCTTCTTACGCTTAAACATGTCCTTGACAGACAGATGACTGTGGGCAGATGAGCAGGAACTGCTACGTAAGAGAGACTCAGTGGAGGATGGTTGAGAGGGGGCAAGGAGGACAGCAGTGGTTGACGTGGCTGAAGATGCTGGAGCAGGAGGAGGAGGGCGGCTTTGTGTTTGTGAGCTGCTTCTTCTCATATGTTCTTCCCATCGGCGTTTGTGATGTGAGACCATGTGCCTTCGCAAAGCAGTTGTACCTAGGTGGGTGTTGGACTTCCCACGACTCAGTTTCTTTTGGCACAGGTTGCAAATGGCATCACTGTTGTCAGAGGCAGACACACAAAAAAATGCCACACTGCAGAGCTCTGCGATGACGGCATTCTGGTGGTGGCAACAGCATGCATTGATTGGCGTCGGCGTGCTGTCTGGCTGACCCCGGGTGCCGATGCATGCTGTCTGACTGTGCCACTAGCTCCTTGCAATGACCTCCCCCTGTTTCCAACTCGTCTCCTCCTCCTCCTCCTCTTTATCTCCCCATCTGAACTTTCCCCCTCTTCTTCTTCTCTTCTAGCAGGCACCCACGTGACATCCATCGACACATCATCATCAACCGCTTCACTTGTATCGGACACATCAACAAAGGAAACAGCAGCGGGTACAACATCATCACATCGTACCTCCATGTCTGTAATGCTGCCTGAATGAGACATATCACTGTTATCTACATCCTCTGTCAATGATGGTTGCGCATCAATCATTTCTTCCAACTGATGTGTCAATAACTCCTCTGACAGATCAAGTGAAGTGGCTGTGGTGCTAGTGTTGGTGGTGGTGACAGGTGGGCGAGTGGCACTGGTCACTTGAGAGGTGCCCAAAGCACAGCTGGACGTGGATGGTGCGTCAAGGTTAGGAGGACTAGGAGCGGAAGCTGTAGAAGATTGGGTGTCCTGTGTTAGCCATTCAACTAGGTCCTCCTCAGAACTTTTCGAGTCCCCCCTGGCACCTGGCCTCTGAACAATGTGCATATTTGTAGGGTCTAAAAGAATCACAGCACCACGACCACGACGGCGCCTGCGGGGTGGCCTGCCGCTGCCTGTCATTTTTTTTTAAATGTACACTTACAATACTATTAAACAAATTATGATGAGTGGTGGCACTGGGCAAGTTGGCACAGTATACGCTGTGAGCCTGACACCAAAAAAAAGACTGATGTTTCAAAGTCAAAAATGTTTATTTTTTAAATATTAAAAGTACTGTGACAACAAATATGATTGGTGGCACAAGTTGGCAAGTGGTTCTGGCTGGCACACACGCTGGGAGGAAGGCAACTGCAATTATATTACACTAGCTGACTGATGCTTCACAGTCCAAAAATGTTATCTTAAAAATGTTTACAATACTGTTAGAACAAATATGATTGGTGGCACTAGTTGGAAACAGCAAGTGGGCCTGGCACACACGCTGGCAGACAGGCAACTGCAATTCAATGGCACTAGCAGATTGATGATTCAAAGTAAAAAAAGTTTTGATTTAAAATATTTTCAATACTGTTACAACAAATATGATTGGTGGCACTAGTTAGCTAGTGGGCCTGGCACACACGCTGGCAGGCGGGAAACTGCAATTCAATTGCACTAGCAGACTGATGATTCACAGTCTAAGAATTTTTTATTTTAAATATTTACACTACTGTTAGAACAAATATGATTGGTGTAACTAGTTGGCAAGTGGGCCTGGCACACACGCTGGCAGGCAGGCAAATGCAATTCAATGGCACTAGCAGAATGATGATTCACAGTCAAAAAAGTTTTGATTTAAAATATTTTCAATACTGTTACAACAAATATGATTGGTGGCACTAGTTGGCTAGTGGGCCTGGCACACACGCTGGCAGGCGGGAAACTGCAATTCAATTGCACTAGCAGACTGATGATTCATAGTCTAAGAATTTTTTATTTTAAATATTTACACTACTGTTAGAACAAATATGATTGGTGTAACTGGTTGGCAAGTGGGCCTGGCACACACGCTGGCAGGCAGGCAACTGCAATTCAATGGCACTAGCAGACTGATGATTCACAGTCAAAAAAGTTTTGATTTAAAATATTTCCACTACTGTTACAACAAATATGATTGGTGGCAATAGTTGGCTAGTGGGCCTGGCACACACGCTGGCAGGCAGGAAACTGCAATTAGATTACACTAGCAGACTAATCTTTCACAGTCAAAAAATATTTTTTTTAAATATTTACACTACTGTTATAACAAATATGATTTGTGGCACTAGTTGGACAGTAGGCCTGGCACACACGCTGGCAGACAGGCAACTGCAATTAAATAACAATAGCAGACTGATGTAACAGTTTGTTTTTAAAAAAGTTACACTAATGTTACAACAGATAGGAGTGATGACACTAAGGATAGAAGTAGGCACAGTATGTGCTGGCAGCCTGACACACAGGCTGGCACTAGTGGCAGGCTGGCCTGTAAACTAAATTTAAATAACACTAGAAGACTGATGTAAAAGTTTAAAAAAAAAAATTAAACTAATGTTACACCAGATAGGAGTGGTGGACTGGCACTGAGGATAGAAGTAGGCACAGTATATGCTGGCAGCCTGAAACACAGGGTGGCACTAATGGCAGCCAGGCTGGCCTGGCAACTAATATTAAATAACACTAGAAAAGGACTGATGTAAAAAATAATTTTTAAAAAAATTTACACTAATGTTACACCAGATATAAGTGGTGGAAAAAAGAGCTATTAATCACACTATATGATGTGGGCCTTACACACAGGCCTGATGGAAAATGAAATTAGATTACACTAGCAAAATTATTTAAAAGTTTTTTTTTTTTTTTTAAATTATGTTAAGCAGATATGAGTGGTGGCTGCTGGCACAGCAATTGAACAACGTTGTATGCTGTGTAAGCCTGACACACAGGCCTGATAGAAAATGAAATTAGATTACACTAGCAAAATGATTTAAAAGTTTTTTTAAATTTAAAATAATGTTAAGCAGATATGAGTGGTGGCTGCTTGCACAGCAATTAACCACAGTATGCTGTGTAAGCCAGAAACACACAGGCCTGATAGAAAATGAAATTAGATTACACTTGCAAAATGATTTAAAAGTTTTTTTGTTTTTTTTTAAATAATGTTAAGCAGATATGAGTGGTGGCTGCTAGGACAGCAATTAACCACAGTATGCTGTGTAAGCCAGAAACACACAGGTCTGATAGAAAATGAAATTAGATTACAATAGCAAAATGATTTAAAAGGTTTTTTTTTTTAATTTAAAATAATGTTAAGCAGATAGGAGTGGTGGCTGCTAGGACAGCAATTAACCACAGTATGCTGTGTAAGCCAGAAACACACAGGCCTGATAGAAAATGAAATTAGATTACACTAGCAAAATGATTTAAAAGGTTTTTTTTTACATTTAAAATAATGTTAAGCAGATAGGAGTGGTGGCTGCTAGGACAGCAATTAAACACAGTATGCTGTGTAAGCCAGAAACACACAGGCCTGATAGAAAATGAAATTAGATTACATTAGCAAAATGATTTAAAAGTTTTTTTAAAAAATTTACACTAATCTTAAGCAGATATCAGTGGTGGCACTAATCACAGTATATGATGTGAGCCTCACACACAGGCTGAAAGCCAGGCAAATGCAAATAAAATGACAAATAATAAAAAAAAAAACGACTGAAGTTATAGCCCTAAATAGGGCTTTTTGGGGTGCTGTCCTTACAGCAGAGATTAGATGAGTCCTTCAGGACTGTAGTGGACACTAAATACACTAGCCTAGCTATCTATTTCCCTATAATGTCAGCAGCAGCAATACTAAAGCTCCTCTCACTAAGAAAGCAAGATCGTAATGAATCTAAAATGGCTGCTGCCAAGGAGCTGGGAGGGTCTGTGAGGGAGTGTCTGCTGCTGATTGGCTCAAATGTGTCAGAAGGCTGTGAGATACAGGGTCAAAGTTTCCTCAATGATGACACATAGGGGGCGGATCGAACATCGCATATGTTCACCCGCAGCGGCGAACGCGAACAAGCTTTGTTCGCCGGGAACTGTTCTACGGCGAACAGTTCGCAACATCACTAATTGGGGGCGGGAGATTAGGGGTTAATAAATATAATGTAGGTGTCGGCGATATTGGGGACAGCAGATTAGGGGTTAATAAGTATAATGTAGGTGTCGGCAATGTCGGGGGTTGCAGATTAGGGGTTAATAAGTGTAAGATTATGGGTGTTTAGACTCGGGGTTCATGTTAGGGTGTTAGGTGTAAACATAAATTTAATTTCCCCTTAGGAATCAAAGGGGCTGCGTTACTGAGTTTTACGCTGCTTTATTGCAGGTGTTAGACTTTTTCTCAGCCGGCTCTCCCCATTAATGTCTATGGGGAAATTGTGCACAAGCACGTACAACCAGCTCACCACTGACTTAAGCAGCGCTGGTATTGGAGTGCGGTATGGAGCACAATTTTGCTCTATGCTCACTTCTTGTCTGTTAACGCTGGTTTCTGAAAACCTGTAATACCAGCGCTGTATGTATGTGAGCGGTGACAATAACGTGCAAGGTAATACCTCACCCCTCATAACGCAAAACTCGAAATCTGGCCGTTTGTGTTTAACAATTTAAATTGTTCATTTTACTTGGGAGGCTGCTACAGCACGAGGGACCATTTCTCTTATCTAGGAAAGTATTAGGTCTGTTATTTCTTCTGTTTGCTTTTGTAAAATTCTATTTGTTAATAGTGATGTCGCGAACCTAAAATTTTGCGTTGGCGAATGGCGAACGTGAACTTTGTCAAATGTCCGCGAACCGGCAAACCGGGCAAACCGCCATTGACTTCAATGGGCAGGCGAATTTTAAAACCCACAGGGACTCTTTCTGGACACAATAGTGATGGAAAACTTGTTTCAAGGGAACTAACACCTGGACTGTGGCATGCCGGAGGGGGATCCATGGCAAAACTCCCACGGAAAATTACATAGTTGATGCAGAGTTTGGTTTTATTCCATAAAGGGCATAAATTACCTAACATTCCTAAATTGTTTGAAATAACGTGCTTTAAAACATCAGGTATGATGTTGTATCGATCAGGTAGTGTAAGGAATACGCCCGCTTCACAGTGACAGACCAAACTCCCTGTTTAACGCACCGCAAACAACCGCAAACAGTCCATTTGCACAACCACAAGATCAATAGATTTGATTAATAGATCCATAGATTACATAGATCAATAGATGCAATATACATTTGATAGATACCAATTACATAGATCAAAAGATGCAATATACATTTCATAGATACGAATTACATGGATCAAAAGATGCAATTTACATTTGATAGTTAGATACGAATTACATAGATCAAAAGATGCAATATACATTTGATAGATATGAATGACATGGATCAAAAGATGCAATATACATTTGATAGATACAAATTACATAAATAGATGCAATATACATTTGATAGATAAGAATGACATAGATCAAAAGATGCAATATACATTTGATAAATACGAATTACATAGATCAAAAGATGAAATATACATTTCATAGATACGAATTACATAGATCAAAAGATGCAATTTACATTTGTTAGTTAGATACGAATTACATAGATCAAAAGATGCAATATACATTTGATAGATACGAATGACATGGATCAAAAGATGCAATATACATTTGATAGATACAAATTCCATAGATCAATAGATGCAATATACATTTGATAGATACGAATTGCATAGATCAATAGATGCAATATACATTTGATAGATACCAATTACATAGAACAAAAGATGCAATAAACATTTGATAGATACGAATTACATAGATCAAAAGATGCAATTTACATTTGATAGATACGGATTACATAGATCAAAAGATGCAATATACATTTGATAGATACAAATTACATAGATCAAAAGATGCAATATACATTTGATAGATACGAATTATATGGAGCAAAAGATGCAATATACATTTGATAGATACGATTTACATCAATAGATGCAATATACATTTGATAGATACGAATTGCATAGATCAATAGATGCAATATACATTTGATAGATACCAATTACATAGATCAAAAGATGCAATAAACATTTGATAGATACGAATTACATAGATCAAAAGATGCAATTTACATTTGATAGATACGGATTACATAGATCAAAAGATGCAATATACATTTGATAGATACAAATTACATAGATCAAAAGATGCAATATACATTTGATAGATACAAATTATATGGAGCAAAAGATGCAATATACATTTGATAGATATGATTTACATCAATAGATGCAATATACATTTGATAGATATGAATTACATAGATCAAAAGATGCAATATACATTTGATAGATATGAATTACAGAGATCAATAGATGCAATATACATTTGATAGATACGAATGACATGGATCAATAGATGCAATATACATTTGATAGATAAGAATTCCATAGATCAAAAGATGCAATATACATTTGATAGATATTAATTACATAGATCAAGCGATGCAATATACATTTGAGAGATACGAATTCCATAGATCAATAGATGCAATATACATTTGATAGATACGAATTGCATAGATCAATAGATGCAATATACATTTGATAGATACCAATTACATAGATCAAAAGATGCAATAAACATTTGATATATACGAATTCCATAGATCCAAAGATGCAATTTACATTTGATAGATACGCATTACATAGATCATAAGATGCAATATACATTTGATAGATACGAATTACATAGATCAAAAGATGCAATATAGATTTGATAGATACGAATTACATGGAGCAAAAGATGCAATATACATTTGATAGATACGATTTACATCAATAGATGCAATATACATTTGATAGATACGAATTACATAGATCAAAAGATGCAATATACATTTGATAGATATGAATTACAGAGATCAATAGATGAACTATACATTTGATATATACCAATTACATAGATCAATAGATGCAATATACATTTGATAGATACGAATTGCATAGATCAGTAGATGCAATATACATTTGATAGATACCAATTACATAGATCAAAAGATGCAATATACATTTGATAGATACGAATTACATGGATCAAAAGATGCAATATACATTTGATAGATACGAATTACATCAATAGATGCAATATACATTTGCTAGATACGAATTACATAGATCAAAAGATGCAATATACATTTGATAGATATTACTTACATAAATCAATCGATGCAATATACATTTG
Source organism: Bombina bombina (assembly GCF_027579735.1). Taxonomy (NCBI): domain Eukaryota; kingdom Metazoa; phylum Chordata; class Amphibia; order Anura; family Bombinatoridae; genus Bombina; species Bombina bombina. The sequence continues at coordinate 140,936,057 of NC_069503.1, read as the reverse complement.
ATAGATACAAATTCCATAGATCAATAGATGCAATATACAATTGATAGATACGAATTGCATAGATCAATAGATGCAATATACATTTGATAGATACCAATTACATAGATCAAAAGATGCAATATACATTTCATAGATACAAATTACATAGATCAAAGATGCAATTTACATTTGATAGATACGAATTACACAGATCAAAAGATGCAATATACATTTGATAGATACGAATTACATGGATCAAAAGATGCAATATACATTTGATAGATACGAATGACATGGATCAAAAGATGCAATATACATTTGATAGATACGATTTACATCAATAGATGCAATATACATTTGATAGATATGAATTACATAGATCAAAAGGTGCAATATACATTTGATAGATATGAATTACATAGATCAATAGATGCAATATACATTTGATATATACCAATTCCATAGATCAATAGATGCAATTTCCTTTTTATAGATACAAATTGCATAGATCAATAGATGCAATATACATTTGATAGATACCAATGACATAGATCAAAAGATGCAATATACATTTGATAGATACAAATTACATCGATCAAAAGATGCATATTTACATTTGATAGATACGAATTGCATAGGTCAATAGATGCAATATACATTTGATAGATACAATTAGATAGATTTGATAGATAAATAGCTAATTTGAAAGATATATAATTTCACAGACTGCGAATTACAAAGACGTGCGGTCTGGCACCCATGGTAAGGTTACTTCCTTTTGCACAATCGAGTATACCAGTTGCAGAGGTTCTGACCCTGCATTCTGGCTGCACCTCTCCCTGCAAGAGAGATCTGTTACAGAGTCTGTGGGCCTGTATGCAAAGAGCTGGCCTGCCTGAAAGGAGCAGCAAGGTAGAGGGATCGATTCATGTCTATAAGAAACCAGAGGGCACGATACCTGCTGGAAGTGTGCAGTGAGGCAGAGGGATCTATTCCAGCCTAGAAGCAGACAGGCAGAGGGGACGCTACCTGCCTGTGAGCCCACTGAGACTAGCCCAGCTGGGGGAGATCCACCCGCTGGCTTGACCCCGGTGTCAGCAACCATATATCTGGTCCCACTATACGGTGGCCACCCCTGGGTTTGGACAGAGGAAGGGAGACTCCCTAGTGGAGTAACGCTACATCCAGGAGATGCAAAAAGATGTTTGGACACCCAGTACAGGTTGTTCTCCTTCAGCCTTTTTAAACGAGGGTCCCCAACCCTCAACAGGCACAACAGCATGAAACACCACATATGCCATCCTTTTGCACAATAGAGTACCGTTATGGCATTGATTTTAGGAACCCGGAGATAATTATTAGGAACCGGGAGATGGAAAAAGATGCTTTGACACCCAGTACAGGTCGTTCTCCTTCAGCCTTTTTAGACGAGGGTCCCCGACCCTCAACAGAAACAACAGCATGAAACACCACATATGCCATCCTTTAGCACAATAGAGTACAGGGATGGCATTGATTTTTGGAAGCCAGAGATAATTTTTCGGAACCGGGAGATGGAAAAAGATGCTTGGACACCCAGTACAGGTCGTTCTCTTTCAGCCTTTTTATACGGGTGTCCCCGACCCTCAACAGGCACAACAGCATGAAACACCACATATGCCATCCTTTTGCACAATAGAGTACCGTTATGGCATTGCTTTTAGGAACCCGGAGATAATTATTAGAAACCGGGAGATGGAAAAAGATGCTTTGACACCCAGTACAGGTCGTTCTCCTTCAGCCTTTTTAGACGAGGGTCCCCGACCCTCAACAGAAACAACAGCATGAAACACCACATATGCCATCCTTTAGCACAATAGAGTACAGGGATTGCATTGATTTTTGGAACCCAGAGATCATTTTTAGGAACCGGGGAATGGAAAAAGATTCTTGGACAACCAGTAGGCTTCGTTCTCCTTTAGCCTTTTTATACGAGGGTCCAGGACCCTCAACAGAAACAACAGCATGAAACACCACATATGCCATCCTTTTGAACAATCCAGTACAGGTATGGCATCGATTTTAGGAACCCAGAGATAATATTTTGGAACCGGGAGACGGAAAAAGATGCTTGGACATCCAGTACAGGTCGTTCTCCTTCAGCCTTTTTATACGAGGGTCCAGGACCCTCAACAGAAACAACAGCATGAAACACCACATATGCCATCCTTTTGAACAATCAAGTAAAGGTATGGCATAGATTTTAGGAACCCGGAGATAATTTTTAGGAACCGGGAGATGGAAAAAGATGCTTGGACACCCAGTACAGGTCGTTCTCCTTCAGCCTTTTTATACGAGGGTCCAGGACCCTCAACAGAAACAACAGCATGAGACAACACATATGCCATCCTTTTGAACAATAGAGTACAGGTATGGCATCGATTTTAGGAACCCGGAGATAATTTTTAGGAACCGGGAGATGGAAAAAGATGCTTGGACACCCAGTACAGGTAGTTCTCCTTCAGCCTTTTTATACGAGGGTCCAGGATCCTCAACAGAAACAACAGCATGAAACACCACATATGCCATCCTTTTGAACAATCAAGTACAGGTATGGCATCGATTTTAGGAACCCGGAGATAATTTTTAGGAACCGGGAGATGGAAAAAGATGCTTAGACACCCAGTACAGGTCGTTCTCCTTCAGCCTTTTTATACGAGGGTCCAGGACCCTCAACAGAAACAACAGCATGAAACACCACATATGCCATCCTTTTGAACAATAGAGTACAGGTATGGCATCGATTTTAGGAACCCGGAGATAATTTTTAGGAACCGGGAGATGGAAAAAGATGCTTGGAAACCCAGTACAGGTGGTTCTCCTTCAGCCTTTTTATACAAGGGTCCAGGACCCTCAACAGAAACAACAGCATGAAACACCACATATGCCATCCTTTTGAACAATCAAGTACAGGTATGGCATCGATTTTAGGAACCCGGGGATAATTTTTTAGGAACCGGGAGATGGAAAAAGATGCTTGGACACCCAGTACAGGTCGTTCTCCTTCAGCCTTTTTATACGAGGCTCCAGGACCCTCAACAGAAACAACAGCATGAAACACCACATATGCCATCCTTTTGAACAATAGAGTACAGGTATGGCATCGATTTTAGGAACCCGGAGATAATTTTTAGGAACCGGGAGATGGAAAAAGATGCTTGGACACCCAATACAGGTCGTTCTCCCTCAGCATTTTTATACGAGGGTCCAGGACCCTCAACAGAAACAACAGCATGAGACACCACATATGCCATCCTTTTGAACAATAGAGTACAGGTATGGCATCGATTTTATGAACCCGGAGATAATTTTTAGGAACCGGGAGATGGAAAAAGATGCTTGGACACCCAGTACATGTAGTTCTCCTTCAGCCTTTTTATACGAGGGTCCAGGACCCTCAACAGAAAAAACAGCATGAAACACCACATATGCCATCCTTTTGAAAAATCAAGTACAGGTATGGCATCGATTTTAGGAACCCGGAGATAATTTTTAGGAACCGGGAGATGGAAAAAGATGCTTGGACACCCAGTACAGGTCGTTCTCCTTAAGCCTTTTTATACGAGGGTCCAGGACCCTCAACAGAAACAACAGCATGAAACACCATATGCCATCCTTTTGAACAATAGAGTACAGGTATGGCATCGATTTTAGGAACCCGGAGATAATTTTTAGGAACCGGGAGATTAAAAAAGATGCTTGGAAACACAGTACAGGTCGTTCTCCTTCAGCCTTTTTATACAAGGGTCCAGGACCCTCAACAGAAATAACAGCATGAAACACCACATATGCCATCCTTTTGAACAATCAAGTACAGGTATGGCATCGATTTTAGGAACCCAGGGATTATCTTTTAGGAACCGGAAGATGGAAAAAGATGCTTGGACACCCAGTACAGGTCGTTCTCCTTCAGCCTTTTTATACGAGGGTCCAGGACCCTCAACAGAAACAACAGCATGAAACACCACATCTGCCATCCTTTTGAACAATAGAGTACAGGTATGGCATCGATTTTAGGAACCCAGAGATAATTTTTAGGAACCGGGAGATGGAAAAAGATGCTTGGACACCCAATACAGGTCGTTCTCCTTCAGCCTTTTTATATGAGGGTCCAGGACCCTCAACAGAAACAACAGCATGAAACACCACATATGCCATCCTTTTGAACAATAGAGTACAGGTATGGCATCAATTTTAGGAACCCGGAGATAATTTTTAGGAACCGGGAGATGGAAAAAGATGCTTGAACACCCAATACAGGTCGTTCTCCTTCAGCATTTTTATACGAGGGTCCAGGACCCTCAACAGAAACAACAGCATGAAACACCACATATGCCATCCTTTTGAACAATCAAGTACAGGTATGGCATCGATTTTAGGAACCCGGGGATTATCTTTTAGGAACCGGGAGATGGAAAAAGATGCTTGGACACCCAGTACAGGTCGTTCTCCTTCAGCCTTTTTATACGAGGGTCCAGGACCCTCAACAGAAACAACAGCATGAAACACCACATATGCCATCCTTTTGAACAATAGAGTACAGGTATGGCATCGGTTTTAGGAACCCGGAGATAATTTTTAGGAACCGGAAGATGGAAAAAGATGCTTGGACACCCAATACAGGTCGTTCTCCTTCAGCCTTTTTATATGAGGGTCCAGGACCCTCAACAGAAACAACAGCATGAAACACCACATATGCCATCCTTTTGAATAATCCAGTAAAGGTATGTTATCGATTTTAGGAACCCGGAGATAATTTTTAGGAACCGGGAAATTGAACAATAAACATGATTGGACACCCAGTACACTTCGTTCTCCTTCAGCCTTTTTTAATACGAGGGTCCCGGACCCTCAACAGAAACAACAGCATGAAACACCACATATGCCATCCTTTTGAATAATCCAGTACAGGTATGGCATCGATTTTAGAAACCCGGAGATACATTTTTTTAACCTGGAGATGGAAAAAGATGCTTGGACACCCAGTACAGGTTTTTCTCCTTCAGCCTTTTTAGACGAGGGTCCAGGACCCTCAACAGAAACAACAGCAGGAAACAGCACATATGCCCTCCTTTTGAACAATAGAGTACAGGAATTGGCATCGATTTTAGAAACCCAGAGATCATTTTTAGTAACCGGGAAATTGAACAAAAAACATGATTGGACACCCAGTACACTTCGTTCTCCTTCAGCCTTTTTATACGAGGGTCCCGGACCCTCAACAGAAACAACAGCAGGAAACACCACATATGCCATTCTTTTGAACAATCCAGTACATGTATGGCATCGATTTTAGGAACCAGGAGATAATTTTAGGAACCGGGAGATGGAAAAATATGCTTGGACAACCAGTACACTTCGTTCTCCTTCAGCCTTTTTAGACAAGGTCCAGGACCTTAAACAGAAACAACAGCATGAAACACCACATATGCCATCCTTTTGAACAATCCAGTACAGCTGTGGCATCCATTTTAGGAACCTGGAGATAATTTTTAGGAACCGGGAGATGGAAAAAGATGCTTGGACACCCAGTACAGGTCGTTCTCCTTCAGCCTTTTTATACGAGGGTCCAGGACCCTCAACAGAAACAACAGCATGAAACACCACATATGCCATCTTTTTGAATAATCCAGTTCAGGTATGTCATCGATTTTAGGAACCCGGAGATATTTTTTAGGAACCGGGAGATGGAAAAAGATGCTTGGACACCCAGTACAGGTAGTTCTCCTTCAGCCTTTTTATACGAGGGTCCAGGACCCTCAACAGAAACAACAGCATGAAACACCACATATGCCATCCTTTTGAACAATCAAGTACAGGTATGGCATCAATTTTAGGAACCCGGAGGTAATTTTTAGGAACCGGGAGATGGAAAAAGATGCTTGGACACCCAGTACAGGTCGTTCTCCTTAAGCCTTTTTATACGAGGGTCCAGGACCCTCAACAGAAACAACAGCATGAAACACCAAATATGCCATCCTTTTGAACAATAGAGTACAGGTATGGCATCGATTTTAGGAACCCGGGCATCATTTTTAGGAACCGGGAGATGGAAAAAGATGCTTGGACAACCAGTACACTTTGTTTTCCTTCAGCCTTTTTAGACGAGGGTCCAGGACCCTCAACAGAAACAACAGCATGAAACACCACATATGCCATCCTTTTGAACAATAGAGTACAGGTATGGCATCGATTTTAGGAACCCGGAGATAATTTTTAGGAACCGGGAGATGGAAAAAGATGCCTGGACATCCAGTACAGGTTGTTCTCCTTCAGCCTTTTTATACGAGGGTCCCCGACCCTCAACAGGCACAACAGCATGAAACACCACATATGCCATCCTTTTGCACAATCGAGTACAGGTATGGCATCGATTTTAGGAACCCGGAGATAAGTTTTTAGGAACCGGGAAATTGAACATAAAACCATGCTTGGACACCCAGTACAGGTCGTTCTCCTTCAGCCTTTTTATACGATGGTCCACGACCCCCAACAGGCACAACAGCATGAAACACCACATATGCCATCCTTTTGCAAAATAGATTACAGATATGTTATTGATTTTAGGAACCCGGAGATAATTTTTAGGAACCGGGAAATTGAACAAAAAACCATCTTTGGACACCCAGTACAGGTCGTTCTCCTTCAGCCTTTTTATACGATGGTCCACGACCCCCAACAGGCACAACAGCATGAAGCACCACATATGCCATCCTTTTGCACAATAGATTACAGATATGGCATTGATTTTAGGAACCCGGAGATAATTTTTAGGAACCGGGAAATTGAACACAAAAACATGCTTGGACACCCAGTACAGGTCGTTCTCCTTCAGCCTTTTTATACGATGGTCCACGACCCCCAACAGGCACAACAGCATGAAACACCACATATGCCATCCTTTTGCACAATAGATTACAGATATGGCATTGATTTTAGGAACCCGGAGATAATTTTTAGGAACCGGGAAATTGAACAAAAAAACATGCTTGGACACCCAGTACAGGTTTTTCTCCTTCAGCCTTTTTATACGATGGTCCACGACCCCCAACAGGCACAACAGCATGAAACACCAGATATGACATCCTTTTGCACAATCGAGTACAGGTATGGCATCGTTTTTAGGAACTGATAGATAATTTTTCTGAACCCTGAGATGGAAAAAGATGTTTGGTTGGTCCTCCTACTTCAAATTTGGGGCACTGCGCGTGTAATCTACTGTGCCACCAGATATGAGTGGTGTGTTAATGACTGATTACTATTCTTAACAGTTTCATCACTGTTATGTGCTTTTTTTTTGTTTGGGATTTGTAGCCACAGTGCAGCACCAGAGGCCAGAAAAATTAGGCATGTCCAAATGCCTGAAAAATTAGGTATTGTTGCAGCCGCTGCTGTAGCAGCAGCCAGAAATATTGATGTTTGTAAAACAGTTAGAAAGTGCCCTAAAACCTTGCGGCTTGAACACTAGTTGTTGGCGGATAAGTCACGCAAGTCATCTGGCATTCTAAGAAAAAATACGGCAGCGTGTGACATTTGTAGCCCAAGGCAGCTCATCTCATCATCAGGCCTTTTTTACTCAAATGTATCACCCAATGTCAGTCCCTTCGGGATCCATCCCTCATTCATTGTAATAAAGGTGAGATAATCACAACTTTTTTGACCTAGGCGACTTCTCTTCTCAGTGACAAAACCTCCTGCTGCACTGAAGGTCCTTTCTGACAGGACACTTGAAGCGGGGCAGGCCATAAGTTCGATTGCAAATTGGGATAGCTCAGGCCACAGGTCTAGCCTGCACACCCAGTAGTCAAGGGGTCCATTGCTCCTCAGAGTGTCGAGATCCGCAGTTAATGCTAGGTAGTCTGCTACTTGTCGGTTGAATCTTTCTCTGAGGCTGGATCCCGAAAGGCTCTGGCGATGCATAGGAGTTAAAAAGGTCCGCATGTCCTCCATCAACAACACGTCAGGAAAGCATCCTGTCCTTGCCGCCGTGGTTGTGGGATGAGGAGGAGGATTACTTTCATATCTTCCCCTGTTAGATTCCCGTTGTGCTGTGACATCACCCTTAAACGCTGTGTAAAGCATAGTTTCTAATTTATTTTGGAAATGCTCCATCCTTTCCGACTTGCGGGAATTCTGTAACATTTCAGTCACTTTATGCTTATACCGGGGGTCTAGTAGCATGGACACCCAGTACAGATCGTTCTCCTTCAGTTTTTTTATACGAGTGTCCCTCAACAGGCACGACAGCATGAAAGACCCCATTTGCACAAGGTTGGATGCCGAGTTAATCATGTCCCGTTCCTTGTCCTCACTGATGTCACTGAAGGTATCTTCTTCCCCCCAGCCACGTACAACACCACGGGTACCAGATAGGTGACAACAACGAGCACCCTGGGATGCCTGTTGTGCTTGGTCTTCCTCCTCCTCCTCAAAGCCACATTCCTCCTCTGACTCCTCTTCCTCACAATCCTCTTCCTGCGTTGTTGCTGGTCCAGCAAGCGATGCTGATAAGGCTGTTTCTGGTGGTGATGGAGACCACAACTCTTCATCTTCCTCTTCACGCTCATCTATGGCCTGATCCAGCACTCTTCACAGGGCACGCTCCAGGAAGAAAACAAATGGTATGATGTTGCTGATGGTGCCTTCGGTGCGACTGACAAGATTTGTCACCTCCTCAAAAGGACGCATGAGCCTACAGGCATTGCGCATGAGCGTCCAGTAATTTGGCAAAAAAATCCCCAGCTCCCCAGAGGCTGTCTTAGCACCCGGTCATACAAATACTCGTTAACAGCTTTTTCTTGTTGGAGCAGGCGGTCGAACATCAGGAGTGTTGAATTGCACCGTGTCGGGCTGTCGCAAATCAAGCGCCTCACTGGCAGGTTGTTTCGACGCTGGATATTGGACAAGTGCGCCATGGCCGTGTAGGAACGCCTGAAATGGCCACACACCTTCCTGGCCTGCTTCAGGACATCCTGTAAGCCTGGGTACTTATGCACAAAGAGTTGTACAATCAGATTACACACATGTGCCATGCACGGCACATGTGTCAACTTGCCCAATTTCAATGCCGCCACCAAATTACTACCATTGTCAGAAACAACCTTGCCGATCTCCAGTTGGTGCAGAGTCAGCCACTGATCCACCAGTGCATTCAGGGCGGACAGGAGTGCTGGTGCGGTGTGACTCTCGGCTTTCAGGCAAGTCAACCCCAAGACGGCGTGACACTGCCGTATCCTGGATGTTGAATAGTACCTGGGGAGCTGGGGGGGTGCCATTGATGTGGAGCAAGACGCAGCAGCAGAAGAGGACTCAGCCGAGGGAGAGGTTATGGAAGAGGATGGAGTAGGAGGAGTAGAGGAGGTAGCAGCAGGCCTGCCTGCAAGTCGTGGCGGTGTCACAAACTCCTCTGCAGAGCCATGCATTCCATGCTTGTCAGACGTCAGCAGGTTTACCCAATGCGCAGTGTAGGTGATATACCTGCCCTGACCATGCTTTGCAGACCAGCAATCAGTGGTCATATGGACCCTTGCCCCAACACTGTGTGCCAGACATGCCATTACTTCCTTTCGCACAATCGAGTACAGGTTTGGGATTGCCTTTTGTGAAAAGAAATTTCGGCCAGGTACCTTCCACTGCGGTGTCCCAATAGATACAATTTTTTTTAAAGCCTCAGACTCCACCAGATTGTATGGTAAAAGCTGGGGGGCTAAGAGTTCAGACAAGCCAGCTGTCAGACGCCGGGCAAGGGGGTGACTTTGGGAAATTGGCTTCTGACGCTCAAATATGTCCTTGACAGACAACTGACTGTGGGCAGATGACCAGGAACTGCTACGTAAGAGAGACTGAGTGGAGGATGGTTGAGAGGGGGCAAGGAGGACAGCAGTGGTTGACGTGGCTGAAGATGCTGGAGCAGGAGGAGGAGGGTGGCTTTTAGTTTGTGTGCTTCTTCTACTCATGTGTTCTTCCTATCGGCATTGTGATGTGAGACCATGTGCCTTCGCAAAGCAGTTGTACCTAGGTAGGTGTTGGACTTCCCGCGACTCAGTTTCTTTTGGCACAGGTTGCAAATGGCATCGCTGTTGTCAGAGGCAGACACACAAAAAAAATGCCACAGGCTGTCTGGCTGACCCCGGGTGCCGATGCATGCTGTCTGACTGTGCCACTAGCGCCTTGCGACCTCCCCCTGCTTCCAATTCGTCTCCTCCTCTCTGTCTCCCCATCTGAACTGTCCCCCTCTTCTTCTTCTCTTCTAGCGGGCACCCACGTGACATCTACAGACACATTATCATCAACCGCTTCACTTGTATCTGACACATCAAGAAAGGAAGCAGCAGCGGGTACAACATCATCATCATCATCACACCATACGTCCATGTCTGTAATGCTGCCTGACTGAGACATATCACTGTTATCTACATCCTCTGTCAATGATGGTTGCGCATCACTCATTTCTTCCAACTGATGTGTCAATAACTCCTCTGACAGATCAAGTGAAGCGGCTGTGGTGCTAGTGTTGGTGGTGGTGGCGGCAGGCGGGCGAGTGGCACTGGTCACTTGAGAGGTGCCCGAAGCTAAGCTGGAGGTGGATGGTGCGTCAAGGTTAGGACTAGGAACGGAAGCTGTAGAAGTTTGGGTGTCCTGTGTTAGCCATTCAACTAGGTCCTCCTCAGAACTTTTCCCTGGCACCTGGCCTCTGAACACTGTGCATAGTTGTAGGGTCTAAAGGAATCACAGCACCATGACCACGATGGCACCTGCGGGGTGGCCTGCCTCTGCCTGTCATTTTTTTTTTAAATGTACACTTACAATACTATTAAACAAATTATGAGTGGTGACACTGGGCAAGTGTGGCTGTGAGCCAGACACAAAAAAGCAGACTGATGTTTCAAAGTCAAAGATGTTTATTTTTTAAATATTAAAAGTACTGTGACAACAAATATGAGTGGTGCCACTAACTTGGCAAGTGGCACTGGCACACATGCTTGCAGGCAGGCAACTTCAATTAGATTACTATAGTAGACTGATGTTTCACACTCAAAAAAGTTTTTTTATTAAATATTTAAAATACTGTTATAACAAATATGATTGGTGGCACTAGTAGGAAAGTGGGCCTGGCACACACGCTGGCAGGCAGGCAACTGCAATTCAATTGCACTAGCAGACTGATGATTCACAGTCAAAAAAGTTTTTATTTTAAATATTTACACTACTGTTATAACAAATATGATTGGTGGCACTAGTTGGCAAGTGGGCCTGACACACACGCTGGGAGGAAGGCAACTGCAATTAGATTACACTAGCTGACTGATGCTTCACAGTCAAAAAAGTTTTTTTTTAAATATTTACACTACTGTTATAACAAATATGATTGGTGGCACTAGTTGGCAAGTGGGCCTGGCACACACGCTGGCAGGCAGGCAACTGCAATTCAATTGCACTAGCAGACTGATGATTCACAGTCAAACATTTTTTTATTTTAAATATTTTCAAAACTAGTATAACAAATATGATTGGTGGCAATAGTTGGCAAGTGGGCCTGGCACACACGCTGGCAGGCAGGCAACTTCAATTAGATTACACTAGCAGAGTGATGTTTCACAGTCAAAAAATATTATTTTTAAATATTTACAATACTGTTATAACAAATATGATTGGTGGCACTAGTTGGCAAGTGGGCCTGGCACACACGCTGGGAGGAAGGCAACTGCAATAAGATTACACTAGATGACTGATGTTTCACAGTCAAAAAAGTTTTTATTTTAAATATTTACAATACTGTTATAAAAATATGATTGGTGGCACTAGTTGGAAAGTGGGCCTGGCACACACGCTGGCAGGCAGGCAACTGCAATTCAATTGCACTAGCAGACTGATGATTCACAGTCAAAAAAGTTTTTATTTTAAATATTTTCAAAACTGTTATAACAAATATGATTGGTGGCAATAGTTGGCAAGTGGGCCTGGCACACACGCTGGCAGGCAGGCAACTTCAATTAGATTACACTAGCAGAGTGATGTTTCACAGTCAAAAAATATTATTTTTAAATATTTACAATACTGTTATAACAAATATGATTGGTGGCACTAGTTGGCAAGTGGCCTGGCACACACGCTGGGAGGAAGGCAACTGCAATTAGATTACACTAGATGACTGATGTTTCACAGTCAAAAAAGTTTTTTTTTAAAATATTTACAATACTGTTATAACAAATATGATTGGTGGCACTAGTTGGAAAGTGGGCCTGGCACACACGCTGGCAGGCAGGCAACTGCAATTCAATTGCACTAGCAGACTGATGATTCACAGTCAAAAAAGTTTTTATTTTAAATATTTACACTACTTTTATAACAAATATGATTTGTGGCACTAGTTGGAAGAAAGTGGGCCTGGCACACACGCTGGCAGACAGGCAACTGCAATTAAATAACACTAGCAGACTGATGTAAAAGTTTTTTTTTTTTTTAAATGTAAACTATAGTTACACCAGATAGGAGTGGTGGCACTGAGGATGGAATTAGGCACAGTATATGCTGGCAGCCTGACACACAGGCTGGCACTAGTGGCTGCCAGGCTGGCCTGGCAACTAAAATTAAATAACACTAGAAGAGGACTGATGTAAAAAAAAATGTAAAAAATTTTTACACTAATGTTACACCAGATATAAGTGGTGGAAAACAGAGCTATTAATCACAGTATATGCTGTGGGCCTGACACACAGGCCTGATGGAAAATGAAATTAGATTACACTAGCAAAATGATGTAAAAGTTTTTTATTTTTTTATTTTACACTAATGTTACACCAGATATCAGTGGTGGCAGAGAGCAATTAAACACAGTATATGCTGTGTGAGCCTGACACACAGGCCTGATAGAAAATGAAATTAGATTACACTAGCAAAATTATTTAAAAGTTTTTTTTGTTTAAATTTACAATAATGTTAAGCAGATATGAGTGGTGGCTGGCACAGCAATTAACCACAGTATATGCTGTGTGAGCCTGACACACAGGCCTGATAGAAAATGAAATTAGATTACACTAGCAAAATGATTTAAAAGTTTTTTTGTTTAAATTTACAATGATGTTAAGCAGATATGAGTGGTGGCTGGCACAGCAATTAACCACAGTATATGCTGTGTGAGCCTGACACACAGGCCTGATAGAAAATGAAATTAGATTACAGTAGCAAAATGATTTAAAAGTTTTTTTGTTTAAATTTACACTAATGTTAAGGAGATATCAGTGGTGGCACTAATCACGGTATATGCTGTGAGCCTCACACACAGGCTGACAGCCAGGCAAATGCAAATAAAATTAAAAAAAAAAAAAAAACACTGAAGTTCTAGCCCTAAAAAGGGATTTTTGGGCTGAAGTTCTAGCCCTAAAAAGGGCTTTTTGGGGTGCTGTCCTTAAACAGAGATTAGATGAGTCCTTCAGGACTGTAGTGGACACTAAATACACTAGCCTAGCTATCTATTTCCCTATAATATCAGCAGCAGCACTAAACCTCCTCTCAGTAACAATGCAAGATCGTAATGAATCTAAAATGGCTGCTGCCCAGGAGCTGGGAGGGTCTGGGAGGGAGTGTCTGCTGCTGATTGGCTCAAATGTGTCTGCAGACTGTGAGATACAGGGTCAAAGTTTCCTCAATGATGACGAATAGGGGGCGGATCAAACATCGCATATGTTCGCCCGCAGCGGCGAACGCGAACAAACTATGTTCGCCGGGAACTGTTCTCCGGCGAACTGTTCGCGACATCACTATTTGTTAACATCTTTTTATTAATAATGCACTGTGCATTATTTTTCGCATAATAAATCTTTCACTTATTAAGCTTTTGCCTTTGTCTAATATTTGAACCACGTTACTGAAAGAGACTGATAGTATAAGTATTGTTATTTTAGGATATTTTTTGCTAAATTGTATTCTGGGAGTTAAGTTGTTAGTCTGGGGTTTTCCTTAGGATTTCCCATAAATAAATCATAAGTGGTGGCAGCTTAGAAATGATTTTAGTTTAGTTTGAGTAGTAGATAAAGGGGAATTTGGGCATTTTTTCTAAGTCTAGGACAGACTAGAGAGTGTTGTTAACCCTTGCAGCCACTGAACTTAGTCACAAGCTTGCCTGGAGTGGCTAGACTGTGACAGATTAGTGACAGTAAAAAGGGTCTGTTAACCCTTTCTGTGCCAAACAAGTGACTGGCACAGGGTTGGTTAACCCTGGTCGTCACAATGTCCCTTGTTAGTTATTTTCTTACAGGTGCATTCTTAGGGGCAAAATTTCACCTGCAATTGATCTAGAAGCATTGTGTGAGTTTATACCATACATATAACTAAAACATAGTGCAGAAAAGGAACAGATGACACAATGAAAATACCTAAATGCATGTTAAAATAAAAATACTAATTTATAGAGTTAGTAATGAACTAGAAAACTACATTAACAAGTTAGTACTTTTGAATATTTTACTACAATAACAATGCACAAGAGAAAAAATTTAAGAAAATAATAATTTAGCGTCTGTGTTAAAGTCAGTACTGTAAAACTGATGTTAGGCTCAGTCCTCTTTAGTCACCAACGGCTAGATTTAGAGTTGGGCGGTAGCCGTCAAAACCAGCGTTAGAGGCTCCTAACGCTGGTTTTGGGCTACCGCCGGTATTTAGAGTCAGTCAGGAAAGGGTCTAACGCTCACTTTCCAGCCGCGACTTTTCCATACCGCAGATCCCCTTACGTCAATTGCGTATCCTATCTTTTCAATGGGATCTTTCTAATGCCGGTATTTAGAGTCTTGGCTGGAGTGAGATTTAGAACTCTAACGACAAAACTCCAGCCGCAGAAAAAAGTCAGTAGTTAAGAGCTCTTTGGGCTAACGCCGGTTTATAAAGCTCTTAACTACTGTGCTTTAAAGTACACTAACACCCATAAACTACCTATGTACCCCTAAACCGAGGTCCCCCCACATCGCCGCCACTCTATTAAATGTTTTAACCCCTAATCTGCCGACCGCACGCCGCTGCCACCTACGTTATCCCTATGAACCCCTAATCTGCTGCCCCTAACACCGCTGACCCCTATATTATATTTATTAACCCCTTTATGCCGCCCCCAACGTCGCCGCTACCTACCTACACTTATTAACCCCTAATCTGCCGACCGGACCGCGCCGCTATTATAATAAAGTGATTAACCCCTAATCCGCCTCACTCCCGCCTCAATAACCCTATAATAAATAGTATTAACCCCTAATCTGCCCTCCCTAACATCGCCGACACCTAACTTCAAGTATTAACCCCTAATCTGCCGATCGGAGCTCACGGCTACTCTAATAAATTTTTTAACCCCTAAAGCTAATTCTAACCCTAACCCTAACACCACCCGAAATTAAATATAATTTAAATCTAACAAAATAAATTAACTCTTATTAAATAAATTATTCCTATTTAAAGCTAAATACTTACCTGTAAAATAAACCCTAATATAGCTACAATATAAATTATAATTATATTGTAGCTATTTTAGGATTAATATTTATTTTACAGGCAACTTTGTAATTATTTTAACCAGGTACAATAGCTATTAAATAGTTAATAACTATTTAATAGTTACCTAGTTAAAATAATTACACAATTACCTGTAAAATAAATCCTAACCTAAGTTACAATTAAACCTAACACTACACTATCAATAAATTAATTAAATAAAATACCTACAATTATCTACAATTAAACCTAACACTACACTATCAATAAATAAATTAAATACAATTCCTACAAATAAATACAATTAAATAAACTAACTAAAGTACAAAAAATAAAAAGAACTAAGTTACAAAAAATAAAAAAATATTTACAAACATTAGAAATAAATTACAACAATTTTAAACTAATTACACCTACTCTAAGCCCCCTAATAAAATAACAAAGACCCCCAAAATAAAAAAATGCCCTACCCTATTCTAAATTACAAAAGTTCAAAGCTCTTTTACCTTACCAGCCCTTAAAAGTGCCCTTTGCGGGGCATGCCCCAAAGAATTCAGCTCTTTTGCCTGTAAAAAAAAACATACAATACCCCCCCCCAACATTACAACCCACCACCCACATACCCCTAATCTAACCCAAACCCCCCTTAAATAAACCTAACACTAAGCCCCTGAAGATCTTCCTACCTTGTCTTCACCTCGCGGGGTTCACCGATTGGTCCAGAAGAGGGTACGAAGTCTTGATCCATGCCCAAGCGGGGGGCTGAAGAGTGACGTCCATCCTCAGGCTGAAGTCTGGATCCAAGCGGCGGCTGAAGAAATCCATCATCGGGATGAAGTCGGAAGTCCATCATCGGGATGAAGTCTTCTATCAAGCCGCATCTTCAATCTTCTTTCTTCCGGAGCGGAGCGGAGCCATCTTCTTCCCAGCCGACGCGGATCCAACCTCTTCAAGCGACGCCTACTAGCCGAATGACGGTTCCTTTAAATGACGTCATCCAAGATTGCGTCCCTCGAATTCCGATTGGCTGATAGGATTCTATCAGCCAATCGGAATTAAGGTAGGAAAATTCTGATTGGCTGATGGAATCAGCCAATCAGAATCAAGTTCAATCCGATTGGCTGATCCAATCAGCCAATCAGATTGAGCTTGCATTCTATTGGCTGATCGGAACAGCTAATAGAATGCAAGCTCAATCTGATTTGCTGATTAGGGGTTAATACTTGAAGTTAGGTGTCGGCAATGTTAGGGAGGGCAGATTAGTGGTTAATACTATTTATTATAGGGTTATTGAGGCGGGAGTGAGACGGATTAGGGGTTAATACATTTATCATAGTAGCGCTCAGGTCCGGTCGGCAGATTAGGGGTTAATAAGTGTAGTTAGGTGGAGGCAACGTTGGGGGCGGCAGATTAGTGGTTAATAAATATAATATAGGGGTCGGCGATGTTAGGGCAGCAGATTAGGGGTACATAGGGATAACGTAGGTGGCGGGGGTGTACGGAGCGGCAGATTAGGGGTTAAAAATAATATGCAGGGGTCAGCGATAGCGGGGGCGGCAGATTAGGGGTTAATAAGTGTAAGGTTTAGACTCAGGGTACATGTTAGAGTGTTAGGTGCAGACGTAGGAAGTGTTTCCCCATAGGAAACAATGGGGCTGCGTTAGGAGCTGAACGCGGCTTTTTTGCAGGTGTTAGGTTTTTTTTCAGCTCAAACAGCCCCAATGTTTTCTATGGGGGAATCGTGCACGAGCACGTTTTTGAAGCTGGCCGCTTTAGTAAGCACCGCTGGTATCGAGAGTTGCAGTGGCGTTAAATTATGCTCTACGCTCCCTTTTTGGAACCTAACGCACTGAAAACCCAGCCATTCTGTGAACTCTAAATACCAGCGGTATTTAAAAGGTGCGGGGGAAAAAAAGCACGCGTAGCTAACGCACCCCTTTGGCCGCAAAACTCTAAATCTAGGCGTAAATTAGATAATCGTGCAATGTTTAAAGTGATGGTAAATTTGCATAAACAACTATGAACCATTAGAATACTCATTAATGTCAAGTATACGTTTCATTGATGAAGTCAGCTATATTCTGCCTTCAACTGATTTTACGGTCTATTGTTACTTACAAATCAGATTGTTGCTCCGGCTGCACTTTGCGAAACAAGGTTTTTTTTGGGTGACGTTTATTTTAATATCCAATTGAAATGCTTTCTGTATGGCATTAAAGGTACACTGAACCCAATTTTTTTCTTTTGTGATGCAGATAGAGCATGACATTTTAAGCAACTTTCTAATTTACTCCTATTAACATTTTTTTTCATTCTCTTGGTATCTTTATTTGAAATGCAAGAAAGTTTAGATGTCGGCCCATTTTTGCTGATTTGTGGATAAATTCATCCACCAATAAACAAGTGCTGTCCAGAGTCTGAACCAAAAAAAAAAGCTTTGATGCATTATTTTTCAAATAAAGATAGCAATAGAACGAAGAACATTTGATAATAGGAGTAAATTAGAAAGTTGCTTAAAATTTTATGTTCTATCTGAATCACGAAAGTTCAGTGTCCCTTTTTTTGTGTGTCAAAGGTGTGTATTGTAGTCTACGTAGAGAGTGGGTGGAACTGATCTCTGCGTCCCAGAAGAAAACTAACAGGAAATGAAATAGGGACAAAAGAAACAGCCGAAAATGGTGATAATTAAGTAAGAAAGAAGCAAGAAATAAAAAAATAAAATAAAAAAATAGCGGTTTTACTACAGAAGTTATGTAGGGTTCACTGATGTGTTTGTAAGACTTTAAATGTACCATTATTTTTATCAAAGGGATATAAAATACTTTGAAATTATAACATAAATGTTAAATTATGCATATAAAAAAGAATTCACAATATACTTTCATTAATTATTTTGCTCTCTTTCACATAATTTAATTCTAAGAGTTGTGGGGTTTTCAGGTCTGAGAATTGGAAATGCACAGTCTACTGGCCTAACATGTGTTTCGATAAAGCTCTGCAAAAATAATGGAATGGTTACTGTGTTAAGCTTTGCCTTCTCCAATAAAAACCCAATTGTTTACTTCAGAAAGACAGATTGTCAACAAAGTTAATCATCTATTACAATAAAATGGAAAAAAAATATTGTGATTACAAGGGGTCCTATGTCTATTTGCATAAGAGTTTCGAAGGTAGGCTTATCTGAAGACAGAGGTTTAAAAGGAGGGTGTAATGCTTTGAATACTGAAGCAAATAGTTCCACAAGATTGATGCAGCCCGTGAATAATTTTAGGGGTAGTGATGAAATGGATAGAGAGGCATAGGTTGGCAACAAAATTAAGTAGATGAGCAGCAGAGCATGTAGCTATAATAAAGATAATTAGGGAAAAGTCTGGAGGATAGTGGAAGCAGTGTAGGATCTGGTATAGAGGAACAGCATTAGAGGAGCAGTGGGTGAGAAGCATATTATTATTATTATCATTTATTTGTATAGCGCCGCCAAATTCCGTAGCGCTGAATTTGCATATGTCTGGCAGTAGAGTTTAGACAGACTGATTTGACCTCTTAAAAAAGCAATTACACATAATATAATTAACTTGGTGATACATTGACTTTACATCAGTTGTACCCATATGAAAAATCTCTGATGAGATCTGGAGTGGGACTATAATATCTATGTTATCCATTGTTATTGCTAGAGAGACCAACCAAATCCCTGGCCAGTAGTCTTCTTATCCCGGCACCAGGAAGGAAAATCACTCAGCCAAATACTATAACAGAGGGACTCAAGGGCAGGAAATGGCAACAGGGAAGTAGAACAAGAGGTCATGAGGAGAATAGTCACAAGCCGGGTCAGAAACAGGTTAGTCAGGTAAGAGGCAAAAATCACTAGGCCAAAGGAGTTTCGGGTTCAGGCAGAGGGTCAAAAAGTACCAAATCAGCAGACTAAGAGAAAGGTCGGTGAATATCCAAAAGGGCAATGCAGGCAGAAATTAAAGGGTAGTCACGAAAATCACAGCAGAGGTCAGCAACAAGAGATCCAGCAAAAGTAATCAAACCTAAGATGCCAGAACACACAATACTAGGGCACAGGGGAACGGAAGTGCAACCTATTTAAGCTTGACAGAGCGTGAAACAGCATGGACATGCTAACCCTTCAATGTCACACTGGAAATAGCACAGGTAGCAAAAAGTTAACTAGGAATGTCATTGGATGAGTCTGCAACCCTCTGGGATAAGACTGGACAAGCCCCTATTACAGAGGTATAAGGCTTGTTTTAGTTTGATAAACAAAACTTCTGCTTATTGAATTTTAGCTTTATTTGAAGTTAGAGCAGTAAATGGAGTGACCAGAGTTTCAAAGTCTCTTATAAATTTACGATAGTATTTTACAAAGCCTAGCAAGCATTCTAGAGCCTTCACTGAGTCTGGACAGAGCCAATGCAGAATTGCTAACAATTTACCAGATCTATTTCAAAACCGTGTTGGGTAATGATATACTCCAGAAAAGGAATTCTGACCTTGCGAAAGATACATTTCTCCAATTTAGCATAGAGGTGGTGTTTTCTTAATAGTTTAATTACCATATTGACATGATTGATATGTTGTTTATAAATCTTGGAATACATAAGGATATCATCCAGTTACACTATTACAAATGATTAAGGAATATATCATTAATAAAATGCTGAAAAACTGTGGATGCATTGCATAACCAAATGGCATGGCTAAGTACTTGTAGTGTCCAAAATAAGTATTAAATACCATCTTCCATTCATGGACCTCCTTTATCTGGACCAGATTATATGCTCCCCACAAATCCAGTTTGGTTAAGAACCTGGCTCCCTGTAGTGTATAAAACAGTTCTGAGATCAAAGGAATGGAATAGCAATACTAAACAGTAAGTTGATTTAATTCTCAATAGTCTATACAGAAACCACCATCTTTTTTCTGCAAAGAAGAAACCTGCCCCTGATGGTAAAGAAGATGGTCTAATAAATCCTTGCTCACGTTTTCCTTAATACAGGTCTTCCATGGATTTAGATTCTGGATTAGAAGGTGAAAAAGTCCTTCCCTTAGGAATGGGGGCACCTGGTAGGAATTCAATTTCCCATTCGTATGGTTGATGATGGGTTAATGTTTCATCACTTCATTGAGAAAAAACATCCAAATATTCAAGATATTCTGTAGGTAATGATGTCATGAAAGACATTAGGAATACATACAGCTTTCTTGACTGCAGGAAACAAGTTACTAAACAACTGGTACCCCAAATAACAAGTTCCCCTTGAGACCAAGGGAAGGTAGGATCATGCCTTTGTAGCCAAGGTAAATAAAATATTTTTGGTATACTGGGTGATTCAATAAGGTCAAAGATCAAGGACTCTGTATGCAATGTTCCAGTTGTGCAGATTACAGAAGTAGAATGATACTCAGTTAGATTGGATCTTATAGGCTGACCACTGGTGGTGGTGATCATGAGAGTCTGATCCTTCTTAATCCTAGGTATAATCCTAGGACAGCATATGCTGTCGGCATTTATCGATGTCGGGCAGACATGATCCGCTACAGCGGATCATGTCTGTCTGACAAATGATAAATCGGCCCCAATGTGTTATCCATGAATATACCGCCCGTACAGCTATCTACTAAGTCAAGGAAGTTGTAGGTTCTATCAGCTACAGTCAGAGGGGCAAAAGCAATTTTTATATAAAGGGAGTTACACTATGTCAGGGTTTTTTCCCTGTTTTGTTTGCCATGTGCTGCTGGCAGCCATTTTACTCACCTCTCTTGCTGACTCTGGTGCATACTGTGTGATGCTGCTCATTTCCTGCACTTCCTTTTATAGCCAGACTGGTATACATCATCCGTGTAATACAGAATGCAGTCTCAGAATTGTGATGTCATCACTTATTATTTAAAGGGCATCTGTTCAGTATGCTTTGCCCTTGCGTTGTCTCAGACCTGTTTATAAGAGTTCCTGTGTATTACCTGGCTGTCTGAAGTCCTTCCTGGTTACTGATCCCTGGCTTGTTCCTGACTCTGCTGTTCTCCTTTTTCCTGATTCCGGCTCGTCTGACTACTCGCTTTGGCTCCTGACTCGGCTCGTCTGACTACCAGCTCTGGTTTTGATTCCTGGCTTGTTATTTGACTTGTGGACTTTTTATTATTTTTTGCTATCAATAAAGGTGTGATTATTTTTGCACTTCTCGTCTCAGTCTGATTCCTGGCACCCTGACATTACACAAGGGCCATGAATCCTGATATTGCTAATAATCCACCTTTACCTGCCATAATTTCCAGGATGGATGAACAGGATCACCGCTTGGATCAATTTGCACTAGCCTTGCAAACCCTGCTGACTCGCACTGCACATTTGGACCAAAGTGTCCCGCAAGTTATTGCTGCTCCTGTTTCCGCTGCTACACCTAGTCCTACCAGGAGCATGTCCAGTTCTGCACCTCTACCTCAGCATTATGGAGTCGATCCTAATCAGTGCAGAGGGTTTTTGAACCAGATGGGTATTTACTTTGAGATGTTACCTCAGGCGTTTCCCTTTGACAGAGCTAAGGTGGTATTTCTCATCTCGTTACTCTATGACACAGCTCTTGCCTGGGCTAATCCCTTGTGGGAGACTAATAAACCTGTGAATTCAAATTACCCTGAATTTAAGGCCTCCTTTCAAAGGGTATTTGATGTTCTGGCTTGCTCCTCCTCTGCTGCTAAATGACTCATGTCCATTCAGCAAGGTACAAGATCTGTTGCTCAGTATGCAATTGAGTTCCATACGCTTGCCACAGAGGTAGGTTGGAACAATGAAGCCCTTGTTGCTGCCTTCTTTCATGGGCTCTCTGATGCGATTAAAGACGAAGTTGCTGCCAGAGATTTTCCAGAAGATCTCGAGACATTGGTGTCTTTTTTGATCCTAATTAACATCAGACTAAGTGAGAGGCACTCTTTCAAGGAACGCTTGCCTCCCTCTCCTCCCATGCCTCCTGGTCCCGAGTCACCAGGTACTGCTGAGCCGATGCAGTTGGGATTCACGCGTCTTTCTGCGGCGGAGAGGGCCTTTAGGAGGAGGGAGGGGCTCTGCCTCTATTGTGGGTTACAGGGCCACCTTTTGAAGTCTTGTCCTACACGGCCGGGAAACGCTCACACCTAAGGTCCTGTCTGGGGCAGACCTTGGGTGGTTTATCCTCGTCCCCGGGAACCGCTAAAGGAGAAACCTTTGGTCATGGTTGCCCTTTCCTGAATCGACTCCTCCATAGTCACCCAGGCTCTTGTTGACTCCGGTTCTGTGGGCTATTTCATTGACAGTGCTTTTGTATCAAAGCACTCCATTCCTGTTTTGCCTCAGTCCGTTCCGCTTGCTATTGAGGCCATTGATGGCAGGCCCCTTCAGCCCGCACTTGTTACTCACGAAACTACTCCGTTATCCATGGCTGTTGGGGCTCTCCATTTTGAAACCCTCAAGTTCCAGGTTATAAACTCTCCGCATTTTCCGGTTGTTCTGGGTTATCCCTGGCTCCAAATGCACAATCCCAGTCTTGACTGGCACAGGTCCGAAATTTTGTCGTGGTCTCCGCAATGTATTTCCACTTGTCTTCGGAAACCAGTTAAAGTCTTGTGCACTTTTTCGGTATCTCAATTGCCAGAGGAGTACAGAGAGTTCCTAGACATTTTTGACAAGGTGCGTGCCGGTACATTGCCTCCTCACCGGTCTTACGATTGTGCCATAGACCTGCAACCCGGAGCCATTCCTCCTCAGGGCCGGGTTTACCTTCTGTCTGTTGCAAAGAATTGTGCTATGGAGGAGTATGTTGCCGATGCTCTGTCGTGTGGGGATCATCCACAAATCCTGATCTCCTGCAGGGGTTGGCTTCTTCTTTGTGAAGAAGAAGGGTGGCGAGTTAAGACCATGTATCGATTATAAGGGTCTTAATCATCTTACCATTAAGAATACTTACCTTATTCCGCTCATTACGGAACTCTTTGATTTGAGAGGAGCATACAGTCTTGTTAGGATCAAGGAGGGTCACGAATGGAAAACAGCATTTAACACCAGGAGCGGGCATCATGAGTATCTTGTAATGCCCTTTGGCCTATGTAATGCTCCTGCTGTTTTCCAGGAATCTATTAATGATGTCCTATGAGATATGTTGCAACAGTGTGTTGTGGTGTACTTGGACGACATCCTCATACATTCACCCATACTTGAGGATCATCGTTCTGATGTTACACGGGCTCTTCAGAGACTACGTGAGAATGGCCTGTTTTGTAAACTCGAGAAATGTGAGTTCCATCAGACTCAAGTAACCTTCCTAGGTTATGTTATCTCTGTTGCAGGGTTCTCCATGGATCCTGACAAGTTATCTGCAGTTCTGCAGTGGCCTCGCCCAGTTGGTCTTCGGTCTATTCAATGTTTTTTGGGGTTCGCCAACTACTTTAGAAAGTTTATTAAAAACTTTTCTTCCTTGGTCAAACCTATCACAGACATGACCCATAAAGAGAATGATCCACTCCATTGGGCACCTACTGCCATTAAGGCCTTTGATAGTCTTTGCTGCCACTCCAGTTCTGGCTCATCCTAACCCTGTCCTGCCTTTCGTTCTTGAGGTCGATGCATCTGAGACTGGAGTAGGTGCCCTCTTGTTTACACGTCCTACACCTGATGGTTCCTTGCATCCGTGTGGTTTCTTCTCTAAGAAATTGTCTCCAGCGGAGTGCAATTATGAAATTGGCGACAGGGAATTACTGGCCATAATTTTGTCACTCAAGGAATGGAGGAATCTTCTCGAGGGTACTAGCGTGCCAGTGCTCATTCTTACTGACCATAAGAATTTAACTTATCTATCTGAAGCAAAACGTTTGTCACCCCGACAGGCCAGATGGGCGATATTTTTGTCTCGGTTTTATTATGTGGTCTCCTATATGCCTGGTAGTAAGAATGTTAGGGCTGATGCCCTCTCTCGACAATTTTCCCCTCTGTCCAAGGAGGAGTCTGTACCTACTCCAGTTATACCACCTGACCATATTTTGGCTATCATGCATACTAATTTGACTTCTCCCTTGGGGGGAGGAGATCCTGGATGCACAAACCAATGCACCTCCTGAGAAACCTAGTGGTAAGTGTTTTGTTCCTGAGAATCTTCAAACTAAACTTTTGCACACTTACCACTATCCTAAAGCCGCAGGTCACCCAGGCAAGAACCAAATTATTTGGTCTGTCACTCGACAATTCTGGTGGCCAGGTCTTCGTTCTGATGTTGCTGCGTATGTTGCCTCCTGCTCAGATTGTGCACAGAATAAGACTCCTCAACGTCTTCCTGTGGGTCTTCTTCAACCTATTGCTAATGGTGAGCATCCTTGGACACATCTTTCCATGGACTTCATTGTTGAGCTCCCTGTTTACAATGGCAATACTGTTATCCTTATGGTGGTTGACCGTTTTTTTATTATTATTATTATTATTATCGGTTATTTGTAGAGCGCCAACAGATTCCGCAGCACTAGTTTTTCTAAAATGTCACATTGCATTCCCTTGAAGAAGTTGCCTACCACTCAGGAGCTTGCTTCAATTTTTGCCCGGGAGGTCTACCTTTTACATGGGTTACCCAAGGAGATAGCATTGGACCGGGGTAGCCAGTTTGTCTCCAGATTTTGGCATTCCTTTTGTGCTCAAATGGGGATCCAGCTTTCCTTCTCCTCGACATATAACCCTCAATCCAATGGGGCTGTGGAACGGTCTAATCAAGCTCTGGAACAGTTCCTCCATTGCTAGGTCTCAGATCACCTCAATAATTGGACTGAACTGTTACCTTGGGCAGAGTTTGCTCGTAATAGTGCTATTCATGCTTCCTCCATGTTATCCCCATTCATGGCGAATTATGGGTTTCAACCATCCTTGTTGCCTGATTCTTTCATGTATCAGGGTATGCCGGCTTTGGAGGAGCATCTCCGGCAACTCCATGCCACATGGGTGCAGATACAGGATTGCCTTCATCGTTCTATGCAGCACCAAAAGTTCCAGGCTGATCATAGATGTCTGCCCGTGCCTTCCTACTAGGTTGGTGAGAGAGTTTGGCTGTCCTCTCGCAACTTGAATCTTTGTGTGCCTTCCAATAAAATGGCTCCACTTTATTTTGGTCCTTTTCAAATACTCCATGGGTCAATCCTGTGGCCTACGCTCTTGACCTTCCTCCTGCAATACGCATATCCAATGTTTTTCATGTCTCCCTCTTGAAACCATTGGTTTGTAATCGGTTTACCACTGTGTTGCCTCGTCCTCATCCAATCTTTGTTGACAGCCATGAGGAGTATGAGGTCAGCAGCATTATTGACTCTGATATCATGGGGCCGGGTACAGTATTTGGTTCACTGGAGGGGCTACGGTCCGGAGGATCGTTCATGGGTTCCCTCCTCTGATGTTCATGCTCCCGCCCTCCTCCATGCCTTCCATGCCCATTTCCCCAATAAGCCTTTTGTCCTCCCACGGGGGAGGGATCGTTGAGGTGAGGGTACTGTCAGGGTTTTTTCCCTGTTTTGTTTGCCATGTGCTGCTGGCAGTCATTTTACTCACCTCTCTTACTGACTCTGGTGCATACTGTGTGATGCTGCTAATTTCCTGCACTTCCTTTTATGGCCAAACTGGTGTACATCATCCATGTGAGACAGGATGCAGTCTCAGAATTGTGATGTCATCACTTATTATTTAAAGGGCCTCTGTTCAGTATGCTTTGCCTCAGATCTGTTTGTGAGAGCTCCTGTGTATTACCTGCCTGTCTGATGTCCTTCCTGGTTCCTGATCCCTGGCTTGTTCCTGACTCTACTGTTCCTGATTCCGGCTCGTCTGACTACTCACTTCGGCTCCTGACTCGGCTCGTCTGACTACCAGCTCTGGTTTTGATTCCTGGCTTGTTATTTGACTTGTGGACTTTTTATTATTTTTTGCTTATTAATAAAGGTGTGATTATTTTTGCACTTCTCGTCTCAGTCTAATTCCTGGCAGCCTGACACGCTAGTGGTTACCATTAACCTTGTACCCTAAAAGGGTTAATCCTGGTCTTTTACTGGTCAGATAGTTAGTTGTATAGTAAATGTCTCTTAATGCCACAGTAAAGACAGAGAACCATGGTGCAGCTACATTGTGTTCAGCTTCTGAAAGCTTAATTATTTACCATTTCCATAGGCTCTTTACTTGATTTAGAAGCCTCATTAGGAGAAGGGAGCCAATAATACTGTTATGGCTAGAGATAAAATCCCTTTGTCCAACCAATTGCCTGGTCCGTAATCTTCTTATCCTGGCACCGGGTGAAAGGACAGGAAGGAAAATCACTTAGCCAGATACTATAACAGAGGGACTCAAGGGCAGAATATGGCAACAGGTAAGTAGCAAGTTATCACACCCAGGATGCAGAACAAACAATACTCTGGCATATTTTCCTGATAGTGCGGGAAACAGCAAAGGAGCACTAACCCAACAACGTTGCACCGGAAATAGAGCAGGTAGAAACAAGGTAACCGGAAACGCCACCTGTGCTATCCTCATCTGAGACAAATTAAGTGCAAATAGCAATTAGCAACTTTGTTACTACAATGGCTACCACACAAAAAAATGGACAATAAGTGCAAAAGACCTGGCAAAAGCATACTGCACACCTACTGAGCGC
Source organism: Bombina bombina (assembly GCF_027579735.1). Taxonomy (NCBI): domain Eukaryota; kingdom Metazoa; phylum Chordata; class Amphibia; order Anura; family Bombinatoridae; genus Bombina; species Bombina bombina. The sequence goes on along the minus strand of NC_069503.1, from coordinate 140,908,914 downwards.
AAAGACCTGGTGAGTACTAGCATCCAATATGATTTAATATAATTTTTATAGTATACATTATTAAATAAAACAGACCACATTGCTATATCATTTGTTTTGTTTTATCAACTTTTTCATACATCGTTACATTGCATCCATTCTAACTACACAAGTCATCTTCTTTGTAAACAGCTGACATGTATCAGCTAAAGAGATAGCGTAATATGTATTATCAACATGATATTAACAGAGACATGTTTGTTATAGTAAAGTATGTATCTCTCATTATTGTACACCATTTAATTAATTTGCAATGCCTATTTGTTTCACTGTTCTATTATGTCAATTACTTACATCACTTAAAAAATATTTGTTTACAATTAAGATTTCATTTTAATAAACTATCTGTTGCTAACTACAGCTTCAGCAATTAATTGTGCATTAAAAATATTCATTTATATGCATGATGGTAATTTAAGATTCTAACTGTCTAACATTATCTGCACAGCGGAGCTATTTAATTCTACACACTGTTGTATAAAAGCTGGGTGTAGGGTTAGCTATAAATTAACAATTATAATAGCACAACCTTTTGTTTCAGATAACCAGTGCCCAAGGATAAATAAGAGAATATAATTTCACAAATGGTATAACTTGCAAAATAAAAACATTCAACTCTTAAAAAGCCATAACCGGAAGCACTAAAAAGTAGCAATTATAACTGATTATAACTGAAAAGAGATTATCAGACTATATGTTTTTATTTAAATTTATATAATTTAAGTTATTTACATACAGGATAAATGTCTATTGGATATCATAGGTTAAACCTTTAAAACATTTTTTCAATATCTGACTTTAAAGGCAACACAATGACAACACTTTAAAAAAAAGACTTAAAAAAAGATAGCCCTATTCTTAACATTCAAAAAATGAATTCTCAAGTACAAAAGAGAATTGTATAGTGCACACCTCAAAAGTAGTTTCATAGAAGTCACAGTGTCTCTTAAAATATAAATTGCCTTTTCCACACAACAATGCTTCACCAGAGAGCTTCCGATAATGTGCAAATAATGTGTCCATCCAAAGTTATACACTTTTCTCTAGTAGCAGGTCCTGGATCTGTATGTTCTGTTTGCTATTATATGAATAACCTCCTTAGATTGTGAGTGCCCAAAAGAGGATACCATTCGTGGCCCAGACGCCAGCTTCTTCCCTCCGCTTAGTCTTGCTGTGGTTCACTGCTCGACGTCCCTATTAATTCAGGGTATAGGGTTCCCCGTGACACTGATCCACCAATGAAAACCTTTGGCTCACATCAGAGGCTATGTTTCAGATAACTAGATTTTCTAAGTACCGGTATCTAGCAACGTTTGCTTCCCTGCTTGTTACTAAGGCCCCGATTATCAAAAGTGCTATGCGGCGGCAAAATGTTCCAAGGGATTCGCCACTATGTCGATTAAGACTGGCGAAATATTCCAAGCTCCCAACATAGCGGCATTGCTGAGAGGTGTTTACTAAATATGCCATTGGTCGGTGATGCTGGCTATAGACAACAATCAGCATCGACGCCCATTTTTGCGATGTATAGTAAAGGATCCCTGGAATACAATTGCCGTTTGCCTAACCACTAATCATAATACCCCTTAAACCAAAGTACCCCATGATCGCAAACTAACACTACAATAATCTAAACCTCAACATACCCACCACAAGTACCTATCCTATTAACCCTTAAACCTCCACATACCACCACAAGTACTAAACTATTTACACCTATGCCACTACATTACCCCGGCAACTAATAAGCTATTAAGCCCTATCCCGCAAAATACCCATGACAAGTACTAAGCTTTTAGCCCCCTATGCCACCACATACCCACCCCAAGTACAAAGCTATTAACCCTATACTGCCACATACCCACCACAATTACTAAGCTATTAACCCCTATGCCTCCACACATCAACCGCAAGTACTAAACTATTAACCCCTATGCCGCTACAGTGCCCTGGCAAGTACTAAGCTATTAACCCCTATGCCGCCACATACCCATGGCAAGTACTAAGCTATTAACCCCTATACTGCTAAATACCCACAACTTTGTGCCCTCTCCGTCCTGGTCCCAAGAGCCGGGGGCCCATCCTTGTGGTGGTGGAGGCAGACTGTGGGGCCTCTTCCTTCACTTCCGAACTCGCATCTTGTTTTATTCAGCTCTTTTCTATGAGCCCTCCTCTTCAGGTGGTCACCACCGCACACTGAAATTCCGGAAGCATTTTTTGGGTGGGTTTTTTATTTTATGAAGATTAGTGTCAGGTATAATAGTTGTTTGTTTGTTTTTTTGGATACTGTAGTTATTTTTTTTTTTGTCACATTTTATAATTGTAACTTATTTTTTTTTTTGTGATTTAGAGGGTTTAGTTTGGGGGGGGGGGGGTTGGTGTTAGCGTTGTTTTAGTTAGTTGAGTTAACTGGGGCGTTCCAGAGGAGTGTAGTTTAGACATTACGTCAGTTTAGACATTAAATCAGTGTAGGTGGTATTAGAGACTTAGCTGGGCATTCCAGGGGTATGTAGGTTAGGCGTTACGTAGGTGAAGGCGGTCAGGCTGAGTTAGCTGGGCAGTGCAGGGGGAGTGTAATTTACACACCTAAAAGGGCCTTTAGTCGGGCATTGCCCTAAACTAATCAAGCTCTTTTGGTGAAAAAAAAATAAAGACACCTTCTAACATTAACCCACCCCCCAAAAAAAAGATAAAAACAATCTAAAAAAAAAATTCTAAAAAGTGCCTTAAAAAGGGCATTTGGATGGGCGTTGCCGTTAAAAGGACATTTAGCTCTTTTGCTTCTCATAGAAAATAAAAAAAATCAATAATCATAAAAAAAACACAGCAACAAAAAAACCTAACACTATTCCCTAAGACGGTACTCACAAATAATGATGGCGGCACACCATCTTCATCCCGGCGACGGTCCATCTTCTTATCTTCATCCCGTGGCGGTGGTGGCAGATACGGAAGCGGTGGTCTTTATCTTCACATCTTGAACACAGAGGTCCTCTTCATGCGGTCACCAGCCGCACACTGAATTTTGAACGTGAGATACACCTTTTATATAGGGGTACCCTTGCATCCCTATTGGCTGATTTGCATGGTCAAATTAAAATCAGCCAGTAGAATAAAAGCTTTGAATTTTTCTACTGGGCTCTACATTGAAGTCTTTATGGAGAATAAGTTAACATGGTTGTGATATTTAAAGTCTAATAGTTAGCACATGTTGGGTTTTTAACGCATGCAAACACTTTACTTTCAATTTTTAATGTGAGCACTACCCGACGTGCATAAAAATATTAATTTTAGTGAAGTTAAAGCTTGAGCGAGCCCATACTTAGTTAAAGCTTGATCGAGCCCATACTTAGAAATCATTTAACCTTTAACTTAAAATATATTTTTTTTTAACCATCGTATCTCTTTTTTAAATGTACTTCTATAATGTACACAGGAGTTAAAGAGATAGTTAATGAACCAATACACGTCACATAGATGAAACTGCAGGACGGTGCCATTAAGACAAGTCCTGTAGAGCTATAGTGAAAATAAATGTGACCAAAAAAAGGATAATTAGTCCGCTGTGATATATTCCAAATTCTTCAGTATCGAAACAGGAAACCTTGAAAAAAAGAAATACTAATATAGTATAATATTGGGCAAAACATAATCTGTGCAAAGTGCATTGCATACAAGTGCGTACTCATACTTTATAGAGCTTCTCAAAGTTCAAGATATCGTCTGTCCTGTTTCACTAAGCTGTCAGGCACAGCTATTATTTCGATCTGTGATTTTCAGTCCTCTGGTATTGTATACTCAAAAAGAGAAATATATAGTCATAATATCATTATTTTAACTAAAAGATCATGCTATAGTGAAAATATGCTCACACTTTCAAGAGCTAAATCTCAACTCTATATGTAACCCAGTCTCAGTTTCAGCCACTGATAAGACTATTCAAGGCCATATCTGGAAAACTTGTAAAAAATAAAACAATTTATTTAAAATATTTATAGGGGTTGATGATAGAAAGCTCGTTTTACAAATGATATGATGTAAAGTTGTTTGCACTGGAATGCAAATATAAAATCGTAATGATTGATTGAAGGTGTTCAAATTTGATTGCGTGTATGTATTAGAAATGGGCGTGTTTTCTACATTCAACATACGTTGCAAATGTTTCTTTTGGTTAAATACCCACTTCATATTTGCAATTCTTCATTCATATTTTTTTTCGAAAGTGTTTATTGATCAATTTCCTTATCAACCTTGAACTTTGAAATTCCAAGTGATTGCATCCCTTGTCTTTAAACTAGTTTCACGTCTCTGTGGTCCAAAAAACATGTCATAGTTTGGCTCCAAAGCAGATACTAGGATTTCGTTCTCCACAACTTAAAACCTGTCAGCAACCATTTCAAATCTCCTCAACTGCCTCACAGAATAAAAATATGCTATACATTAAAGAAATATACGTTACCAGCGTAAAATGTAAAATACTCTGTGATTGGAGAAAATTAAGGAAGTACCCATAAATATGCATATATAAATGTATTGCAAGGTATTATGGTAACACAAATAATATAACTACAAATATGATTGATTAACAAATATTGCACATTGACCATTTTTTTATAACATATACGCTATTTCGTAATAATTGAACTACAAATGAGTGAAATTATTACACAAATAAAGAGCGTAAAAACATTTATTGTACGATTTCACTACAAAGAATAACAAAATACAACCAGAACAGTAAAATCAAAATTCATTGCGAAGGAGAGGGCATAAGATGGGCGTTCCATGGACCGTGTAACCTCAGTAAATCTCAAAAGTTTTGCAGATATGTTACAATGATATAAAAATATACGCCATACGATTCGCGCATTTAACACACATACATGTCTCGCCACCCATTCTTTGGAGAATTAACATGAATAACATTATTTACAATATTTATTTCATTTATCAACTTTAACTATATAACGTAATTAGATAATATACTACAACTGTCGTTTAAAATTTTGAAATATGCAAACACAAACTGAAATAAAGTGATTAATTTAAATTACGAAGCGATGCGATGATATATATCGAAACCCATTTCGAAGTTCGTGAAATTATATAAGGAGATGAAGTCTATAGTTTACTATGGACAACTTATCACGTAACATATTGTTTACAATGGACTGCCCACTTTATATGATCATTACGCAATAAATGAAATGTGTGAGATAGGCGAGTCAGAAATACACATTTCTTGCCGCCAATGACGAGTTTTTTTATCATCGACCTCATATGATAAAAATATACGTATCAGTGGATGACCACTCAAGGAATAAGTCAGTATCAAACAAATTAGACAGTGTATCAATTCTGCTACTGCAGGATGGCGCCGGATTGCATAATCCTTTATTTAATTAACGGTATTACAATATGGGGCATATTTATCAACCCCGGTTTCTGGTGAGCCTTCAGGCTCGCCGGAAACACAAGTTATGAAGCAGATCTCTAAAGACCGCTGCTCCATAACCTGTCCGCCTGCTCTGAGGTGGCGGACAGACATCGCCGGAAATCAACCCTATCCAATACGATTGGATTGATTGACACCCCCTGCTAGCGACCGATTGGCCACGAATCTGCCGAGGGCGGTATTGCACCAGCAGTTCATAAGAACTGCTGGTGCAATGATAAATGCAGAGAGCGTATGATGTCAGCATTTATCGATGTGCAGCGGACATCATCCGCAATATTGGATCATGTCCGCTCGTATGTTCTTAAATAGACCCCTATATATTTCTCTTATTGAGAATACAATACCAGAGGACTGAAAACCACAGATCAAAATAAGAGCTGTGCCTGACAGTTTGGTAAAGCAGGACCGATGATATCTTGATCTTTAAGAAGCTCTGTAAAGTGAGAGTACGTACTTGTATGCACTGTGCACAGATTAAGTTTTGCACTATATTAGTACTTCCTTTTTTCAAGATTTCCTGCTTCGATACTGAAGAATTTGGAATATTTCACAGCAGACTTTTTATCCTTTTTTTGGTCACATTTATTTTGATGATTGTATTTTTGTATGTGATTTATTCTTATTTATTTACCACTTGTAGAGCTACACAGTAATGTTTACTAGGAAGCGTTATTTGGCATGTAGCTAACAGGTATGATGTCTTATGTGAGTTTTTGGCTGACAAAAGGCTTCATGTTCAATAGGTCTCAGGGTGCACTTGGCTAACAATAATATTAAAAAAAAAAAAAAAAAAAACATTAATTAAAAATCAAACAAACTAACATTACAAAAAATAACAACCACTAACCTTACAAAAAATGACAATCAAATTGCCAAAAATAAAAAGAGTTATGTAATAATACCCCAAAATAAAAAAAACAACCCCCCAAAAATATATATTTTAAAGCAAAACTACAAATATCCCTTAAAAGGGTCTTTTGTAGGGCATTGCCCAAAAGTGATCAAGCTTCTAACATTAACCACCTCACCCTCCCAAAAAATAAAATAAAAAACTATCTAAAAAAAACTACTCTAAAAAGGTGCCAGGAAAAGGGCAAAAGGGCATTTGGATGGGCATTGCACTTAAAAAGGGCATTTAGATATTTTGCTGCCCATAGAAAATTAAAAGAAACCCTATTCTTTAATAAACAAAAACACAAAAAAACAAACAAAAAAAAAAAAAGGTCCTCACAGAAAAACTTACAAGGTAACTTACAGAAAGAGCGCATAACATTTAAAGCAGATCTGAGTTTTGATGTAGATGTTTTATTGAGTTGTTTTTAACTCAATCCTCTTGTGACCTTTACCAGGTTAATTATCTTTACTAATCTGTAGTTCGCGGAAAACCAAGCACAGATGGTGCCACATTGCTATTTCCAGACAAACACAGTATAAGAAAAAGAAGGAAACACAAACATAAAACACGTCTAAGACCTGTGTATGCATGGTTGGGTATTACAATCTCCCTGCTAGACTGACATCCTGGTACTGGCAGCTCACAATCTTTTGCATTGAACCGTTACAAGCTCAAAAAATTTGAACAAGCTCAATAAATAAAATCCAAATTGTTGTTAAAAATAAAATAATACCAAAAAGTAATACCCTATTAAAAGGACATTAAACATTAAGGGGCCTATTTATTAATGTGTGAGCAGACATGATCCGATATTGCGGATCATGTCCGCCGCACATTGATAAATGCCAACAGCATACACTGTCAGCATTTATCATTGCACCATAAGTAATGCCGCCCCACATGCAGATTTGTGGCCAATCGGCCGCCAGCAGGGGGTGTCAATCAACCCGATCGTATTGGATCGTGTTGACTTCTGGCAATCTCTGTCCGCCGCCTCAGAGCAGGCGGACAGGTTGTGGAGCAGCGGTCTTTAGACCGCTGCTTCATAACGTGTGTTTCTGGCGAGCTTGATAAATATGCCACTAAGGGCTAGATTATGAGCGAGCGATAAGAGGTATTTTGTGGCTCTTTGCGTGCATCGTAAATAGCATTCATAAACTTGTGTGCTTGAGTGCAATCAGATTTAACGTGCGTCTGGTTAGCGCAACTTCAGAACTCTGGTTAACTGTTATATACGACAAAAAGTTGCACAAAAAACAGCAAAAGTACCTGTAAAAGTGCAGCTACGCTTATAATAACACTTATATATATATATATATATATATATATATATATATATATATATATATATATATTTATATATATATATATATATATATATATATATATATACAGTATATTCATATATATTTACAGTAAAAACACACTCCCCCATTCCCGGTATGTAAAGGCACTTTACTTACATACTCTCACTTTAACCCCTTATAACTGCTTCATGCTGTTTCAAAAAAAATAAAATAAATAAAGATGCTAAAATTTTTATTTTATGCTACTGTACAGTCCTCTTTATTTTGGAGCAATTGGGGCACCTTTTTTCATTTGATTAGAAAAAGTCTGATATACAGCCCTTAAAGGGATACTAAACGATGAAAAAAATGTAAATTTAACCTCTCAATACATGTATTATAATCATATTTGTAATTAGCTTTGCGTGTCATATTTTTACCATACTCTAGTTATGCTGCTCCAAAATGTTATTGATTTCCAAACCCACCGATATAATCTTATTTTTCTTTCACGAATCGTGTACGATAACCTGAGTTATCAAAATGTCCGACTTTGTGCGTAATGCGCATGCACGATCTTCTTGAAACGTCATTACATACGTCATGTTCCATTGAAACCGCAGACCGTTTGAACCGATATCTGCAAACAGATGTTACAGCGGAATAGACAAGGTAAGAACATTACGCTGCGCTGCGAGAATAACCCTTACTTTAACGAGCATTTAATTAAATAAATATTTTAATGTGAGCATAATGATGAATGAAACCCCTAATATTTTTAAATATGTGTGTTTATGTAATTACTTAAGGATTTAGTTACTATTAACACAATTTCAAACACCGTTAAATTTCTTAATAGTGTTACCATTCGTTGCGCTCTTGTTTTTACTGATTATTTATTTATATACATTTTTTAAAATTATACTTAGCAAAAAAATAGCAAGCAAAAAAAGGCAATAAATTACACTGGTAGATAAGCAGTTTTAATTGCATTAGACGGCTTTGCTCGTAAACAAGCCGTACACTGTGTGAATAGGACTACCTATTCAATCGATCAAATTTTGAAAAGAGCATGCGTGTTTTCAGTAACTTGGTTTTGGTAAGTCTGGCATCGAAGCAGTAATCTGAGTATGTGCTAATTGCCGTATAGTATTGAGCATGCGCCGGGTGACGAATACAACCAATAATGAGATGCACGAAATCACGCTGTGATTGGCTAATATTTTTTGCATTGAAGGCAACAAAAACGGGGGTATGGCTTCAATGATGTTTTTTCCTAAATGTAATATATTATTTTATTTATCTTCTAATGCTCGTTTTCCGTTCAAAGTGGGTAAGTTTTGCTAATGAAGTTTTATAGATATAATTTTGATATAATTTAAACAACGAAAAATACAAAGTTTTGGAATCCTTTAAGACTTTTATCAGTATAGTGTAGAAAGCTTCAGGGCTGATTTTATATATCATGCAGTATTTGAAAAAAATAACTTTCTTGTAATGTGTCAGAGTAAACACCATAGCATTTTTATTTTCTGTGAAAGTCTTTTGTAAGTCTCAAGTAGTAACTGTTATGCTCGCTGAATTTGCGTTATAGATTTAAGTGTTGTTGTTTTTAACTCTCCCTGTGAGGCTAATGGTCTTGTTTCAGCAATACTGCTGTTTCACAACATAAGCCGAGGGAGTTTTAATTTAATTTTATTATTTCTTCTGTTTTTTATGTGTTTTCTTTCACACATTATATGACTGCTGATTCCGGACTTTGTTATTTTAGTCGGTGATAATATAAAGAAGTTTGCTCAGTATTCCCGGCATTGTCAGCCGCATAAAGGCACACACCCATCCATCTAACCAATCAGGTGGAGGAGCAGGATGCAGCCCTGCAAATTAAGGAGCTGGTTCGCTGTCCATATACACCTGCCCCACTCTGGATCCATTTGACGCTTAGTGGGAGGAGGAGTTTATAACCCGGTGGACACTGGAGCTGATTTGCTGTTATAACTATTTGTGTTATATGCTTTTATATACGTTTTATCTTGTGAGTTATTTTCTTGGATAGGGATATTTGTCAATAAATGTTATTTTTAATCTGCCCTTAGATGCGTTTGCGCTCCTCTCTGTGATGGGACTATTTTATTGAGGAGCTGCAGTTCGTTTGAAGATTGGATTCACACTGAATACATTTATAAGTTACACACAAGAGATTTATAGTCCCTATATTGGACATTGGAAGGTACTATTCTATACAAGTGTGTTCTGGTGTACATTGGTCTATGACAGAATCATTTCTTGGTATATTTTGATGTTTTAACCACTTTTGAGTTTGTAACACTAGTCAGCAGCACCTAGTATAACATACAAGCCTCAGAAAGCAGTCCAACAATAGCAGGGGGAATATGTCACTCCTCTTGGTGTAAAGCAGGCTGTAATGGTGAGCGGGTATAGCACTAGCTGGTAATGGATAAGCCCAATCTGCTTGAAAATAGAATAAAGCATTTAAGTCCTCAACTGAGATGGTGAAATAACCAGCAGTCAAAAGGGCCACAGATGAAAAAGTAAAAATTTACTTTTATTGGTAAATGCAAGTAAAATGATTTAAAAAGAAATCAAGCATAAAGCAATTTTACAGCCAGTGAAGCAGCCTGCAACTGTTCACCTAATCTAACATGTTTTGTGCCATTACTGCACTTCGTCAACATGTTTCATGCCAGTTGCAGGCTGTTTCACTGGCTCTGATATTGCTTTATGCTTGATTTTTTTTAAAAATCATTTTACTTGCATTTATCTCAGG